>NC_090647.1:82362179-82534679 GCF_040937935.1 Hyperolius riggenbachi | reverse complement strand
TTTCAGCAACAGAAAAAGGATGTCTGTGATCGTTCGAACCCCGTCAGGAAATCTACGGCTCTACTGCAAAGGAGCAGTGAGTTATCTGTCTTTTATGGCTTACCCCGTTCCTATTATTTTACTGTTTCGCACATGAATAGTGTAGCCTGTTGCTTTTATATTGATTGCTTTTTAAATGGTTGAAATGTCATTAGCCGCTCTGAACAGCATTTTTATGCAAGAGAAAGAATCAGAAAATCCTTTTTTAAAGAGACTCATTTGTAATAGAGATAGAATTAAAAGACCATTATCATGAAAATCATAACATTTCAAATACATGTATATGCATTCAAATAAGAAGTACATTTCTTCCAGAGTAAAATGAGCTATAAATTACTTTTCTCCTATGTTGCTGTCACTTACAGTAAGTAGTAGAAATCTGACAGAACCGACAGGTTTTGGAGTAGCCCATTGTCACAGGAGCCCCACTGGCCGTGAACACGCAAAACCGTCCGATCCGATTCTAGCACACAGATTGAGAGCTATGGACGCAATCTGCGTAGAATTGGCGGAGTTTGAGCGGCACGACGCAGTAGGGAGCCTGTGAGGTTACGAAAATACACTTTTACTCCAACCCAGGGGTAGATTTGCCACCATCTCTGTTTTCTATCAGCCCAGAGAAAACTGCTAACTGGCTATAGACCTGTGAAACAAACAACCGGTTAAAACTGTGCAATTCCTATCTATCTATCAAAACAGTAGCGTCCCTTCGGAAGTTTAGGTCTCGTCTGTGTATACTGAATAGAAGGTTTTACTGAGAGGTAAAGACCTTTTAAAAAGCCTTTATTTGTTACAATATAAATAATTAATATATACAGACAATCGTGAACAATTAAACGATGAGAGACAGTGATAACACAGTACATAAAAGAAAAAGGGATAAAAAGAACGAATACTTATGATTCTGTGGAAAGTCCGTTCGGGAAAAGACAAAGTTCCTTTGTTGCAGTTAGTTCGCAATATGGCCGAACCACATGGCCGTTGCTCCGCCTGCAAGATGGCCACTGCTATTTCCCCAAGCAGTGGCAGTCTTTTCGGTATGATGGAAAGTGGGGGAATTGGCTGGGAGTCCTCATGCAATCAGTTTTGAGCACTGACATTTCTGGGCGGAGTCTCAAGCTCAGCCCAGGGGCGTGTCAGGCAGTGAGTTCTCAGGGGAGGAACTTCCAACCATCCACAAAATATGTCCAATTTCATATCCCGCCGGGGTTTTGTCGCACATGCAAACCGATTTCATATTCAGATTGGGCTGAGAATACACGTTCATAGGACATCAAACTTGCAATATTTGGGGCGCACGGGGACCCCATTATTCATATCTCAGCCCCTGCTCGGGTTACCTGGCTATGTCTAGTATCACCATATTCTACAGAATTAGGGAAACAAAATTATGTAATTTTCATATTCCTCCCATGGATGGTATTTGCAAAATGTGACAAAGTTATCAACACCATGCATTCCATACTCAGTCTAGTCGGTGCCGTCAAGACTGGGAGGAATGTAGGTGTCAATAGACCTCATGCTGTGCTAGCTTCCCCTGTTGAATAGACTCTGTTGGTATTTCAGCTCTGCCCAATTAGCACATTAGTGTCACCAGAGCTTTTCCGGGAGCCTTAAAAGGATTTCTTGCTAAACCAGGTTGCTTTAGCCATATGCTAACGCAGGCCCATTCAGCCCTCATGGCAAAAAGGGGGGAAAGGCAGGAAGGAAAAACTTCTATTTAAAAATAAAGAATGTCAGTTTTCCGATCACGGTTGCGATCGGACAATCGGCCGCGAATCCTCGGACGACTGGGCGTCGCCCGGCGTCACACCTCCCCCTTCCCGAGCTCTGCTCAGGGAGGTGTCAACAGGACGCCTTCCGTAGCAGCTATTGGCGCTGTTGGGTCGGGTTCCCCCTGACACCGCGACAGCCCATCAGCGTTTTGGTGTCGGCTGCCTGCTTTGTGTTGGATCGTAAAGTCGTACTGCTGCAATGACAGGCTCCACCGTAGGAGCTTGCCGTTGGTTCCAGCAGTACGGTTTAGCCAACTCAGGGGATTGTGATCAGTGACGATCGTGAAGGAGCGGCCGTACAGATACGACTGCAGTTTCTGTAGGGCCCACACGATCGCCAGGCACTCCTTTTCAGTTGTGGAGTAGGCTACCTCTCGGGGCAGGAGCTTCCGGCTCAGGTAGAGGATAGGGTGTTCATCCCCCTTTCCATCCACCTGGCTGAGGACTGCGCCGAGACCGTAGTCAGAGGCATCGGTTTGCACCACAAACCGACGACTGAAGTCTGGGGCCTGAAGCACAGGGGCGCTTGCGAGGGCCTGCTTCAAGGCCTGGAAGGCATTCTCGCAAGCGGGGGTCCAGCTAACAACCTTGGGGTGCTTCTTGCTAGTGGCATCGGTCAGGGGCTTCGCCAGTGTACTATAGGCGGGAACAAATTTCCTATAGTAGCCGGCGGTCCCCAGGAACGCCTGGACCTGCTTTTTCGTGATAGGTCGAGGCCATGCCAGGATGGCGTCCACCTTTCCCGTGTCAGGTTTCAGGGTGTTACCCCCCACCCGGTGACCTAAGTACTGCACCTCGGTCATGCCAATCTGACACTTACTCGGTTTAACCGTCAGATTGGCCATGGCCAGCCTCTCTAGTACCTGGGACAGGTGTTTGAGGTGTTCTTCCCAGGTGGGGCTGAACACCGCAATGTCATCCAGATACGCTACAGCGAACCCTTGCATTCCCTCTAGCAGGTCGTTCACGGCCCGCTGAAACGTGGCCGGGGCGTTCTTGATCCCAAAGGGCATCATCGTGAACTCGAAGAGGCCGAAAGGGGTGATGAAGGCCGACTTTTGCCTCGCGTCAGGTGCAAGTGGTATCTGCCAATACCCCCGGCTCAGATCCATGATTGATAGGTACCTGGCTGATGCCAGTGTATCTAGCAGCTCATCAATGCGAGGCATGGGGTAGGCGTCTGTAGTGGTGATGGCGTTCAGTTTCCTGTAGTCTACGCAGAACCGAGTTGTCTGGTCCTTCTTGGGGACCAGGACAACAGGGGCTGCCCAGGCACTACTGGACTTTTGAACCACCCCTAACTCCAGCATCTCCCTCACCTCCTTCTGCATGTCCGCCTGTACCTCGGGAGAGACACGGTAAGCGGATTGCCTGATGGGGGGATGGGTACCTGTATCTACCCCATGCACCGCCATACTGGTCCGCCCCGGGATACCGGAGAAGGTGTGCTGGTACTGGCCCAGCACCTTCTGTAACTGCTCTTGCTGGGCTGAGGCGAGCTGTGGATTGACGTTTAGGTCGCCGTCCACATCTCGTACGTCAGCCAGCAGGTCTAACAGGGGGTCTGCCTCTCCCTGCTCTAACCGGCTGCACACTGGCAGCGCATACTGGGTCCTGTCATGGTGGGCCTTCAGCATGTTTACATGAAAGCTCTTCTGCTTCCTGCCCCCCATGTTCACTAGATACGTCAGAGGGTTTAACCGCTGCACTACAGTAAAAGGCCCCTCCCAGGCTGCTTGCAGCTTGTTCTGCCTCACGGGAAGAAGGGCATATACCTTGTCACCCACATCAAATGACCGCTCTCCAGCAGTGCGGTCGTACCATGCTTTTTGTTTGGCCTGAGCCTGGGCCAGGTTGTTGGTCACTACTGCGGACAGGGACTCCATTTTGTCCCTGAACTTGAGGACGTAATCGACCACGGAGACATCAGTGGGGTCGCCCTTGCCCTCCCATGTCTCCCGCATCAATTGTAAGGGTCCTCGGACATTCCTCCCATACAGGAGTTCAAACGGGGAAAACCCGGTTGACTCCTGCGGCACCTCCCTGTACGCAAACAACAGATGAGGCAGGTATCGTTCCCAGTCCCCACCTTGCGACTCAACAAACGTGGTCAGCATTTGCTTCAGCGTCCCGTTGAACCGTTCACACAGTCCATTGGTCTGCGGGTGGTAGGGACTGGAGACAATGTGCGTCATGTGTATCTTTTTGCACAGGGCCTCCATGAGTTCGGACATAAACTGGGATCCCTGATCGGAGAGCATCTCCGCAGGGAACCCGACTCGGGAGAAAATGTTAAGTAGCGCGTCTGCTACCTTGTCCGCCCTCAGGGAGGAAAGCGCCATGGCCTCAGGATAGCGGGTGGCGTAATCCACCACCGTCAGGATGTACCTTTTGCCACTGCTGCTGGGAGTGGGCAATGGTCCAATTATGTCGACTGCCACTCTGTGAAAGGGCTCACCTATGATTGGCAGTAGACACAAGGGAGCCTTGCGGGGGTTCCCAGCCCGTTTTACCTTTTGGCAAACAGTACATGAGCGGCAATAGTTGGTCACATCGATCCGCATCCTGGGCCAGTAGAAATGACCCTGGATACGGTCAAGTGTCTTGTGGATTCCCAAGTGCCCTGCCAGGGGAATGTCATGTGCGGACTTCAGCACATGCCCCCGGAAGGCACTGGGTACCACAAGCAACTTGGTACCCACACTTGTTTCACCTTCGGTGGGCTGTACAGGCTCGCTGTACAGCTTACCACCTTCCCAATATACCTTGAAGGTACCTTCATTCGTGAGGGGCTCAGAAGCCTGTCTTCTGAGTGCCTCGAGGCTAGGGTCAGTCTGGAGTGCTTGCACAAATGCAGCACTCTCGCTCTCAGCCAGCTGGCCCGTGGCATATGCAGTTAGTGGCTGAAGGCTACCATCCCTGTGGTCAGAGGAGGGGGAGGAGGCCGGAACCTCTTCCACCTGCTCTGAGCCCAGGTTCTGAGCAGCGCGGCTGCGTGTTACTGCCAGTACAGGTACACCTTCAGACTGGCACATACTGGCATTACTCACATCCTGGCTGCATGCATGAATTACAGTGACAGGTACAACAACATTTTCATCACAAACAATCGGTATATCAAACACAGGTACCTGTGACACAGGTACTATTGGACTCGGTACCCCTGGACTGGGCACATTCAACCCACCTCCCCCCTGTTCTTGCCCCTTGGTGCAAAGTACCTTAGTGTGGGCGGAGAGTCCGTCTCCCTCCTGGCAGTCTGAGGGGCTTGGGGCAGGTTCATAATAGGACACAAGCTTGCCCAGGTCGGTCCCCAACAAAACTGGGACCGGCAGTTGGTCCAGGACCCCAACAACCTTCTCTTGAACCCCCACCCCCCAATCGATGGACACCCGAGCCTGGGGAATGCGAGAAAGAGTGCCCCCCACTCCAGTGAGGGTAAGGTATTTGTCAGGGAGGATATTTTCCGTCGGGACCAGGTGCGCACGCACCAGGGTGACATCCGCTCCAGTGTCGCGGAAACCGGTAACAAGCTGGTCGTTCACTGTAACCAGCTGGTGGTTGCTCGTAGCGGAGTGGATCCCTCTCCCACCTGCGAACATGACGTTGTTGGGTGCTCCCGGCTGGGGTGCGCTGGCTGGCGGCAGTTGCCGTGGGCGAGGTGTAGGTGGTGCAGGAGCTGGCGCTGTCTGCCTCCGCTCCGGGCAGTTAAACTTCATGTGTCCGGGCTTGCGGCAAAAGTGACAGGTGATGCTCTCTGTTACTGCAGGCCTGGACGCAGCAGCTGCGCTGGATGGCCTCTGGGGCGCACGGCTCACAGAGGTAGGAGAGTCTGCAAAATTGTGGGACTGACCTCCTCTCCAGCTAGATGGGGCAGTCCTGCGGGTCTCCGGCACCCTGGTCGTTGCAAAGGTCTCAGCGAGGTCTGCAGCGACCGTCGCTGACGCCGGTCGGCGCTCCAGCACAAACTGGCGTACGTCAGCCGGGCAAATGTTCAGAAACTGCTCCAGGACGATTAAGTCCTCCAGGACACCGTAAGACCCTTTAGTGAGGCCTAGCGTCCACTGGCGGAGTGTGGTGAGCAGACTGCTGACCACATCTTGATAAGAATCAGTAGATTTTTTCTGCCAGGACCTGAACCTTTTCCGGTAGGCTTCTGGCGTCAGCTGGTACTTAGTGATTATAGCCTCCTTTATAGCGGTATAATCATTGTCCTTTTCCACAGGCAACTCTGAGAAAGCATCAAGCGCTTTGTAGCGCAGCAAGGGTGTCAGATGTCTGGCCCACTGGTCTTGGGACAGACGATACTGACGGCAGGCCTTTTCAAAAGACCTCAAAAACAAGTCAATGTCAGTGTCTTTTTCGATAATAGCAAATTTAAATTTTGCACTTACTGGAGCGGCAGTCCCTTCAGCAGGGAGGCTGGGCGTTGAACTCCGGCTGGCTTGCTGCACTTTCGCCATGTTCAGCTCATGCTGTCGTCTCTCCCGCGCCTCTGCAGATTGGCGTTCCTCTCGCTTTTGCTCCGCCATGTACTGCAGGTACTTGTCCACATCAGTTTCCATCAGCTTTTGCAATGCCTGCTGCATTACTGGATCAACATAACTGGACAGTCCAGTACTGGCCGGTTCCAGGCGAGTACTTTCAGGGGTTCTGGGGTCGGGGTTCACACTGACAGCCTCCTGCGTATCTGTTGCCGCATTGCCCGCGGGTTGCTCAACCTCGGTACGCACAGGATCTTCAGTCTCTGGTTCCCCTCGACTTGCGTTAGATGAGCCGGTGTCCTCCACAGTGGACACCTCCAGCGTCCGCAGATTCTGGCTATCCCATCGGTACAAGTCCGTTATCAGGTCCTGCTGTTTCTTGCCGCGGATGTCCATGCCTCTCGCCTCGCACAGACTCTGCAGGTCGGATAGGACCATGACCTTGTAATTCCCGGACATTTCCATGCCAAATAAAAGAAAACTTAGGGGAGGGGTACTGGTTACACAGTCTCTCTGTATATATGAAAAATATATTGCACTCAGTCACTACCAACGAATTAGTTCGTTTCTCGATAGGGCTAATTCGATAGCCCTACCTGAGATACTATCAGCACACACAGATCCCAAACGCTGCCGACCACTGTCACAAGAGCCCCACTGGCCGTGAACACGCAAAACCGTCCGATCCGATTCTAGCACACAGATTGAGAGCTATGGACGCAATCTGCGTAGAATTGGCGGAGTTTGAGCGGCACGACGCAGTAGGGAGCCTGTGAGGTTACGAAAATACACTTTTACTCCAACCCAGGGGTAGATTTGCCACCATCTCTGTTTTCTATCAGCCCAGAGAAAACTGCTAACTGGCTATAGACCTGTGAAACAAACAACCGGTTAAAACTGTGCAATTCCTATCTATCTATCAAAACAGTAGCGTCCCTTCGGAAGTTTAGGTCTCGTCTGTGTATACTGAATAGAAGGTTTTACTGAGAGGTAAAGACCTTTTAAAAAGCCTTTATTTGTTACAATATAAATAATTAATATATACAGACAATCGTGAACAATTAAACGATGAGAGACAGTGATAACACAGTACATAAAAGAAAAAGGGATAAAAAGAACGAATACTTATGATTCTGTGGAAAGTCCGTTCGGGAAAAGACAAAGTTCCTTTGTTGCAGTTAGTTCGCAATATGGCCGAACCACATGGCCGTTGCTCCGCCTGCAAGATGGCCACTGCTATTTCCCCAAGCAGTGGCAGTCTTTTCGGTATGATGGAAAGTGGGGGAATTGGCTGGGAGTCCTCATGCAATCAGTTTTGAGCACTGACATTTCTGGGCGGAGTCTCAAGCTCAGCCCAGGGGCGTGTCAGGCAGTGAGTTCTCAGGGGAGGAACTTCCAACCATCCACAAAATATGTCCAATTTCATATCCCGCCGGGGTTTTGTCGCACATGCAAACCGATTTCATATTCAGATTGGGCTGAGAATACACGTTCATAGGACATCAAACTTGCAATATTTGGGGCGCACGGGGACCCCATTATTCATATCTCAGCCCCTGCTCGGGTTACCTGGCTATGTCTAGTATCACCATATTCTACAGAATTAGGGAAACAAAATTATGTAATTTTCATATTCCTCCCATGGATGGTATTTGCAAAATGTGACAAAGTTATCAACACCATGCATTCCATACTCAGTCTAGTCGGTGCCGTCAAGACTGGGAGGAATGTAGGTGTCAATAGACCTCATGCTGTGCTAGCTTCCCCTGTTGAATAGACTCTGTTGGTATTTCAGCTCTGCCCAATTAGCACATTAGTGTCACCAGAGCTTTTCCGGGAGCCTTAAAAGGATTTCTTGCTAAACCAGGTTGCTTTAGCCATATGCTAACGCAGGCCCATTCAGCCCTCATGGCAAAAAGGGGGGAAAGGCAGGAAGGAAAAACTTCTATTTAAAAATAAAGAATGTCAGTTTTCCGATCACGGTTGCGATCGGACAATCGGCCGCGAATCCTCGGACGACTGGGCGTCGCCCGGCGTCACACCCATCACCTCTTGGGGGATTCTCAATGTGTTCTTTATTTTCAAAATCACTTAGCAAATGGCAGATGCTCTGTCCAGTTGCCAAAATAGTGTGCAGTAAGCAGGGAGGCTGGCCAGCATCTTTGTATAAGTCATTTTCATGGAGTGTCTTTATAAAGAATGAAGGCCATGCTGCGAATCCCCCATGAAGAGATGGACTATTCCAAAACCTGTCGGTTCTGTCAGATTTCTACTACCTACTGTAAGCAACAGTAACATAGGAAAAAGGTCATTTGTGGTTCATTTTTACTCTGGAATGTACTTCTTATTTGTAGGTGTTTATGTGTGTTTTAAAATTTTTCGTCATAAGCGTCCTTTAAAGAAAACCTGTGGCTTTAATGGAAGAAAAAGTTAGATACTCACATCGGTAGAGGGAAGACTCTGGATCCTCCAGAGGCTTCCCATGTCTTTCTTCAGACAACCGCTTCTTGCTGGGACCCTCTGAAAGCTCGCGGTTGTGTTCCTGTATGTGAATGACCGCAGGCACAGGAAGGAGCAGCTCTGTGCTATTGCGCAGGCGTGAGCCATCCATGCAGTGCAGCCATGCTCTGTCAACAAGCCCTTGCTGTTTACGTTCAGAGGGCCTAGTGCTGGAGCTGCGAGGTAGAAGGGGACTGGAGCTGTCTCTGGCTATCCAGAGGTTTCTCTCTGCTGAGGTAAGTATCTATTTGGGGTGCTTTTTCCTCTACAGGTTTAAGTACCCCTGATTTGGGGTAAAAATCGGTTAAGTAAAGCCCATGGTTGGCTAAATTATCTATTTAAGCGTGTGCTGCCTCTGCTTGTTGCCATCAGGCCGCCCCTGTTCCCCATCCTCGTTGCTCCTGCACCACTCATAAGTTCCTCCGAAGGGCACAGAGCTATTGTGAAGTGCGCAGGTGCGAGTTTTGAGCTTTGCCTGCTCACTGAAAGAAACCATTCGTAAACAGGCTCTTGCTTTCTTTGTGCTTGCATGGTTAGGAGCTTGCACCTGCGCAGTTCTGAACCACACACCATTGCTAGGGGGAGAGTCTTGGTTTTCATATTCAACTGGAGTTCTCTGTTGAATATGAAAACGACTGGAGACTGGGAATGAGGGTGGGGAGGCCTCCCCTATAGAGACCTGACTACAATAAACTTGAAGTTGATTGATTGATTGATTGTCATGGATACAGTTTGCACGTTATCTTTGCTACTCTCACTGCTTTATGCTGTAAGGTGATAACAACCTTAAAGAGAAACTGTGACCAAGAATTGAACTTCATCCCAATCAGTAGCTGATACCCCTTTTACATGAGAAATCTATTCCTTTTCACAAATGGATCATCAGGGGGCGCTGTATGGCTGATATTGTGTGAAACCCCTACCACAAGAAACTCTGAGGACTGGTGGTACTCCTGGCAGTTTCCTGTCTGTGAACGCCGTTGCATTGTGGGAAATAGCGGTTTACAGGTGTTTCCAACTGCCAAAAAAGCAAGCAGCAGCTACATCACCTGCCAGTAAAAATGTCACTATGTGATAAATGTCAGAATGGAAATCAGGGATTTGAAAGATTTTACAATGGGCAAACACTGACTAAATCATTTATACATAATTATTGTAAAAATGAAGCACTTTTTTTTATTACATTATTCTCAGTGGAGTTCTTCTTTAACCACCAAACCCTGAATAGAGCTCCCAGTGTACTACACAGAACTCGCGTCCAACCCAGGTGTGACTGAGTCACCAGAGTTCATGGATCCTGAACCTGTTAAGTCATATTCCAACCTCCACACAGTAAACAAGAAATGATTGGGTAAATGCTTTGTTCAGAAATAAGGTTATGAGTAAAACTGACCTCATTGTCTGATATCTATGAACTGTTAGATTTGGTTACAGTATAAACAGAACTGTGTTACTGTGGATATTTGTTATATAATTAAAAGCGACGTAAAACATTGCCATACAAATAGTGAAGACTTCACAGGTTTTAGAATGTTTTCCCAGAAAGAAAACCACAGAAGCCAATTTACTCTTTTCAATTGCATTTCCACAATGCCACAAAACATAGTATCACACTTATTCACTGTGCAGTGGAGGTCTTTAGTGAGCCACTTATCACATGCCGTTACTATGATACATGCACTCTTATGCTGGGAATACATCTTCTCATCAATTTTCTCCTAGAAGTGAATGGAGAATCGATCGGCCAGTAAATCTGCCGAAAAAACTCATTGTGTATTCCTAGCATTAAGGTGGCCATACAGCGGGCAACTTGGTGGCTTACCGACCATCCGATTTGATTATTATATTCGGAAGAAAATTGGTTCCGCCAAGTTCATGCCTGATCGACAGTGTGACCAATTTCGGGCTGAAATTGGTTGCATTAGTCGATTGGACATGCTGCTGGATTGCGTGCGCAGTGGTAATAGTGTGCGTGACATCACACACGTGCCCACATTACTAGGCAACCATGTGGGGCGTGTGTATGGATGCGCAGCGAGCCCGGATCAAGCGAGGACATGCGGAGGATAGGTAATGTATATATAGCACGTGGGGGCAGCAATTATTAGCGGAGGCGGCCCACAAGGCCGATTGCGGCTCAATTTCAGCATGAAATTGATCGGGTATCGGCCTGCGATGTATGGGCTGCCAACAGATCTCTTTCTATTCAGATTCGTTTAGAGAGAGATTTGTCTCTTGGTTGAACCTGCCCATACATGGCTTGATGTATGGCTACCTACCAAGTTCTACCTGGAGATACTGAGCCCCCCCAGTCTCAGGTGAATCATCTTTCACACTAAAGGACCAGTTATTGCCCATTTGTCCAAATTCTGCTCAACTAGAACGATCTGCCCTCTTGACAGAGACATTCATTAAAACTTACTACTGCGAAAAATTGTAAAATCAGAAAAAATGTGTCCATGTCCACTTAGTTATGGACCAAACTGTAACAAAAAAAAAGTTCAGTTGGACTAAGTAGTCTATTACCAACGTCAAAATCTCTGTGTATGTACAGTTAGGTCCATAAATATTTGGACAGAGACAACTTTTTCTACTTTTAATTTTAAAGGTGGCCACACATTAATCGATTGCCACTCAATGTGGCAAAATCGGAATCTTGTCAGAGAGGGATTTCATTACAAAATCTATTGAAAATCGCTTGAACCGCAGTGTTGCCGTTTGATGCAATGTAATACTTTGGCCTGTCCATTCACCACTGCTGCTGCCATGTCCCTGAGCAGTGCAAATCTTCCATCCTGTCAGATCGTAGTTCCGATCTGTGTTAGGTCCTAATCCAACAAAATTTTACATTGGTCATGGTGGTGCAATATACTGTATTTCTAGCAGATTCGATTAGATTGATCAAACCTGCCAGGAATCGAAGAGGAAAATCGGTAAGTGTATGACTGCTGCTGTACATGTTCTGCTGAGAATATAACCAGGGTTTTTGATGATAAGCTAGTGTACATATCTCCATTTCTCAGTCCATCCTAAACACTGGCATGGATTTGGCCCTCCAGGACTGGAGTTTTACACCTGTGCTCTACAGCAACAATTGCTTTGTCACACAGTTTTCAGTGAATGTGACATCTGATTATAATCATATGCTGAGTTTATAGACACCAAGTTTCCTCAGGCTCACTTAACCACTTAAGGACCTTAGGCTTACACCCTCTAGTGACCAGGCTGTTTGTTACAATTCAGTGCTCTGCAGCCTTAACAGCTCACTGTAGAGCCATACAACTGAGCACACAAATGAATTCCCTCCCCCCTTTTCTTGCCACCAACAGAGCTTTCTGTTGGTGGGCTCTGATCGCTGCTGCAAGTTTTTTTTTAATTAATTGATATTCATTTTTAATAAAATGTATGTATTTTTTTATTATTTACATGTTTCCTCCCTCCCTCCACCCCCGCGATCCAATCAGTGATCACCTCTCATAGGCATCAGCCTATGAGAGGGGATCACACTGTGGGCCACTCGAAGGGACAGCTTTGTCACAAAGCTGTCCCCTTACAGTGCTGCGCATCGATCGCAGTGCTGTTTACTTGAAAAACGTTTTTTTTCTTTTGAAAGCCTGCTAGCCACGATTGCGGGCTAGCAGACTATTTACGAAGCAGAGCTCACTATCCCCTGCAATGTCCGCCCCCAGGGGTTACACGGTCCTGGGGGAGCCACCTTGTGGCCGCCAATCCACGTTAGGCGGTCGTAAGGTCGTTAAAAGGGTACCTGAGACGAAGCAATACAAATGTTTTATACATACCTGGGACTTCCTCCAGCCCCCTTCGGACTGACCGGTCCCTCACCCTCCTTTGCCATCTGGATCCTGCGCTATGGTTCCCAGGAATTTGACCAGTTGGGGCAGGTGCAGTCTGGCTGAAGCACTCCTCCATCGTGCTCCTGTGGCTGAGAGCGTTCTGCAGAGGAGATAGAGGGGAAAATATGGCACAGTGTGCGTTCTGACTTCAGGTTAAGAAAGAACCTCCAGTCCCTATCGCGCTCGTTAACCGGGGAATATACGTACAAATAAAAGTAGACTGCAGCTGCAGTTCTTCAGTGGTCGTTCATCATAATGTGGCGTAAATTTACAGCTAAGCAGCCATGTTTGTTGTTCTTAGCACATTACGAGAAACTCAGTACATGTCAGGAATGCACACTGGCATGTTTTATATGTCTGAAAATTGGAAGCTTTCGGCAACATTAAGTTATTTATAGTCTACAAGCTGATTCTGATTGCCCGACACAAGTAATGGCACTCTTCTGTTCCTGCACTGTGTACTTATAAACGCCATGCAATGTCCAAGCTGAATTCTAAATAATGCTCCTCGATTGAATTATAAATAAGCAGAGTCTCAGCACATTGTGTGCTAGTGGAGGCTGTTTCATATGCGGTACTCAGTGTTCTGCTGACCCCTGCTTAAACCACTACTAGGTAAAATATGAACCTATCTTGGCATATTGGACTTTGATGGGTTTCCAGATCCGTAGAGAAGTCACAATAAGTTTTGTGCTGGTTGGCTTGGCTGACTGCTGGGACTTGGGTGAACCTAGCGAATGGCCAATGGGACTTGGCTGAGGTCTGGTGACTGGCAGATAGACTGCTCTTCCTGTTCCTCTGGCACAGATTAAACTGTTCATGAAGATACATTTTCTGTTAGCAAAGTATGTTTCGCACTCAAGATACCCAGCAAGTGCTGCTCCAGCACATTGGAGAATGTGGAGGTTAAAGCGTGAGTGTGCTCACCTAGCTATTTCTCATCAGAGAGATGCATGTTAATGCGGCATTAAAGCGAAAAACAACTTATGACATCATTAATTGTATGTGCAGTACAGATAATTAATACAACATTAGTAGCAAAGAAAAGAGTATCATATTTTTATTTTCAGTTATATAGCTTTATTTAATGATATTCCATCATTTTCTAATACTTGCAGTTGACAAACTACACTCTGCATTTTAAACTATGAAACAGAGCAGAGCGAATGACCCTTTGAACTTCTCTGCAGTAAAAGCTTATCTGAAGTTGTCTTTCACTGTTTCTTTGATGTATATGTGCTTCAGAAAATAGGACTGTAGCCGACCAAGTTTGGTCGGAGAGCTCAGAGAAGCTTTTTGGCATAGATCACTGAAGCTTATTAACTCTTCCTGTACTGGAAACAATATGGGACTCATACCTCTGCTACTAATGTTCTATTTCTTAGATGTACTACACATACAAATCATCTCATACGTTTATTTTCGCTTCAGATTCCCTTTAAGGCTGGTTTCACAGTGGGACGTTAAAGTCCCACGTTACAGCAGCCAGTAACGCAGCCTAACTCACAGCACTGTAAAATCAATGTGCTGTTCACAGTGCACACGTTGCGTTACATAGTAACGCAGCACGTTTAAACAAAGTGCTGCATGCTGTACGTTATACTGGGCTAAGCAGCGTTAGACTGTTGGCACATGCTCAGTAATGTTGGAGGAGGAGGTCTAACCTCCTCCTCTGGCCAGCCACATGGCTAATAAATATTCACTGCACTGTGGTTAGTCCTGGTGGGACTGTAGTGTTGTCCGGATCATTAACGAATCGTTCATTTGATCCAAATCTTTTTTGTGATTGGAATCATCCGGATCATCACAATGAAAGATTCGGTTCACAGTGGATGTCTGTCTGGAAGAAAAAGGAACATACAGAATGTACAGTGCAGGGAAAGTCCTGTCCTGCTAGTCATTTCACCCCCAGTCTGCTTCCCTAGTAAAATGATTCAAATGATTCGGTTCAAAGATCCGGATCTTTTCAAAGATCCGATTCAAATGATCCGAATCCTTAAAAAGATCCGGACTTCCTATCACTAACTTAGAGCGGCTGCTTTGAGAGCTGCATAACGCAGCTCAATCTGATGTCCAACTTCAACACCACCATGCATTGCGTTAGGGGCACGTTATGCGACCATAACGTCCCCTAAAACGCAACGTCTTGGTGGGAAAGTAGCCTCAAGGCATCTACCTTACAGGAACTGGTGTGTGAGGTAACGGTCCATATCCTTCTAACCCTTCTCCTGAGTTTTCGCCAAGGAGATATTTTCAAACCTTATGAATAACATTGTTATGAAGCTCTCACTAAGCAAGAGATTTCTCAAAAAACGTTTGATATTAATTTTTTGTCCATTTTCAGTTGCTGACTGTTCGAAAAGTAAATTTTTAGATAAGTTGAAAAAATATCTCCTGGGAGAAAACTCAGTAGAAAAGTTAATTGGATAATGGCCAGTGTTACATGGTGTTAAAATAGCAGGTGGGGCACACAATGTCTTCCTAATGTTCCATTTGTAAGGTAAGTATAGAGCCGGTCAGGCACAACCGGGCTTTCCTTATTGTATGGCACATTTACATTTGGTGTACACCCTCAGCAAGCCATGGAAACTACCATTTATACACATGGATAAGTCCTCCTGTGCATATGCTGGCCCTTCCAAGTTTAACCTAAAGAAATAGGCCAAAAGCTATAATTCGCCATATGGCTAACTCCCCCTCCATGTGCCAATGTTGCCCCCATGCAGTTGCACAATCGAGTGTTTCGGCGGTTTAGATGTAGAGCTACCTGTCCTTTCTCTGGTTTGCTTCCTCTAGTGTCCAATGCAGCTTTTGATCTGGCCACTAGAGCTCCAGGCTCACTGTCATGTGACTGCAGTGAGCCTGAAGCTCTAGCGGCGAGTTCAGAAGCTGACACTAGAGGTAGCAACTAGCAAGCCAGAGGGAGGACAGGTTGCCAGGGCTGGCTTAAGCCACATGGGTGCCCTGGGGCAAAAATAACCCGAAAGTCAGCCCCGGACCCCTCAGATGGCCTCCTCCGACTGCTCCCCGTAGCCCCTATTCGGTAGTTCAGCTGCCTTGAATTATTTCACCTGTCCCAGAGGCTGCTCTGTCCCGGTCTCTGTCCCGATCTCTGTCTTCAGTCCAGCATGGCTGAAAATGGAGATTGGGACAGAACAGCCACAGAGACAGGTGAGATATATCAAGGCAGCAAAACTACTAAACATGCGGGGCTTCGGGGAGCTGATGAAGGACGTCACCTGGCAGCGCCGGCCCTGCAGATAGCTATAACCTCTGTGAATAGGCCGACCTCTCCCCACCACACACACACATACAAAAGTGGGTGTCAAAAAGTCGGCCTATCCGCAGTGATGTAAGGTATGTGGGGGAGCAGACCTGTTCTTGTTCGGTAGGAGAATAACCAGATCGGCTGTATCATGGGGGGGGGGGGGACAAGAAACCCAGCCTGTACAATTAATCAGGGCTGTCATCTATTATACATGATGCAGATTAGAAGTGCCCCATCATTTTGAGATGACCACACCGGGTGACCATATGGCGTTACTATAACCTCCTGATGGTCCAAGTGACATACACACAATTATAGAGTAAACGATGTGATACAGGCATTCGGTCGACAAAACATAATTTACACTATCCTACAACTACAAAATTAAGAGTTGAAGTACAGTAATCATGAATGCACTTGTAGATACAACCAATTAGCGTATATTTGAAAGCGCCACAAGGCTTTGCCGGAAAAAAATGATCGTTATAAAGGGCGCAGGAAATAGCCAGTAGTAGAATATAGGTATTCACAGATAGTCTACTACTTAATTCACATAGTGAAATATCAGTAATATCTGCTGGTATTTGACTATGACCTAACCTCTCCTTACTTTCATACAGACCCCCCCCCCCCCCCCAGTGGTGCCTAACCTCAACCCCCCTACCCAGTGGGCAACTAATCTTGACCCATGTGGCCCCCTAACCTTTGCCCCCCCTCCCCCTTTTAACTTCTGATGTCAAAAGTGCTCTCACTATGCAAACTGCAGCTGCAAATAGCGGGTGCTGAGTGCCCGCTATTAGTAGCCGCAGTTCACATGGTGGGCTGCACTGGCACCCACTATATAGCAGGTATTCAAATTTGCTTGTGCTTCTTATCAGGAGATGGTACACAACTCACTCATCTATCATTCATCTATTGTGTTTGTGTAACGATCGGTGTAACACAGAGAGGGTCTGATTATTGGTGATCTGCAGTATCACCAAAAATACAGATATATACCTGATTATTGATGATCTGCAGTATCACCGATAATCAGATATATTACTAACCTCTGGACACCTGAGTGATATGAGTGTTTGGCGCAACAGTAATACTTTGAGAACAATATCTGGAGGACAGGTACAAAGGCAGTAAGGAATACTGCACTAGAGAATGAGTACCTTTCAGCAGCCTGAGAATCTCCCGCAGGGACGAGTCAGACTGGGAGAAGAAAGGACCAGAGCGTGAGTGACACCAATAGGAGGATGTCACTGACTGATCTGTGAACTATCTCTCAACTGAGGAGATAGTTCTCAAGGTCGGGCAAGCCAGGTCGGCAACACACGGACATACAAAGTACAAAGACAGGAGGCTGATTCGGTAATCCTAAGGCACGCAGGGTTTGGCAACAGAGTATCAGATATAGCGAAGTACCGAATCAGTGAACAGAAGAGTGGACAGGAAAGCAGTAAGTCATAACAGATAATAAACAATGCCTAGTCTTGGGTGTGAGCTCCGTGATCATCAACACCCTGGAACTAGTCTGACATATAACAGAATGGTAACACAAGTCCCTAATCTTGGGTGTGAGGTCCTTGATCATCAACACCCTGGAACTAGTCTGAAGTATAACAGAATGGTAACACAAGTCCCTAATCTTGGGTGTGAGGTCCTTGATCATCAACACCCTGGAACTAGTCTGAAGTATAACAGAATGGTAACACAAGTCCCTAATCTTGGGTGTGAGGTCCTTGATCATCAACACCCTGGAACTAGTCTGAAGTATAACAGAATGGTAACACAGATTCTGACAATAAGGTCTGAGTGCTTCCACGTAGTGATCGCAATGGCAGACAACCAGTGAATGACCAGCACCCAGTATAAATAGCACAGCGCTTACCAGCGCCTCCCCTAAGTGCTGGACCAATGGGAACTGATTGTATCGTCAGCTGACCGGCTTGGTCAGCTGACTCCCTTCTGGCTGTCATAAAAGTTCTGCCTCTCAGCGCGCGCGCGCGTCCTTCTGAACCTGTGTGGACTATCAGTCCCAGCCACACCAGACATGTCTTGTGTACTACCCACCGCGCTGGACGCGGAACCAGCCGCACCGCTATCAGGGCATGCGGCGGTTTCTCCGCGTTCAGCCATACTAGCAGATGTAGGCCTATGCGTGCAAACCGCCGCGTTAGATGCGGAATCAGCCACCTTGTTCTGAGCACACGCGGCGGCTTTCCGCGTTTTCTCACAGTTTGAAGCAGAGGGAAATAAGAAAAGGGGATACATGGCAGTGGCTGCAAGCCAGATAACTAGAGATTAAGGTGTTGGGGGCTCTGGGGCACCTCTGTCATAGCAATCAGTGTGTGACAGCTGGAGTGGAAGGGATGGAGGGGCGCACTTTGGTGTCTCTGCCTAGGGTGCTGGAGGACCTGGTCTGGTCCTGGCTCTGCTTCTTATTGCTGTTTCGACCAATTATGGCTGTTGGAATTTGTTCATTAGTGCATGCAACGATTTTCTCACTTCCCCCCAAAAAATGGCTACAATTTTTGGGATTGGAAAGCACATGGGTCTTTATTTAACCCAGAGGGCTATAACCCAAACGAGACAAGAAATTGAAATCAGGTTGATGTGAGCAATCACCGTCCGATCTGCTACCACCTGCAATCCTGTAGCTCTTGTGTGTTAATGAATTAGCCTGCTAGGAGTACATTAGGAAACAGCAGGCGCAGGTAGGTTTCTCCTCTGTGATAAGGACGAGTATAATTTATTCTGCTCAGAAAGCTCCACTTTAGTGAGATCACGCAGCTGTGATAAAACATCTTTATAGCAACCACCCTGTTCCGATTGTTATTACTGCTGATTTATACATGGGATTTATCCCTAATGTCACAATGACTTATGACTGCTGTAGGCCAGATACAAGCCAGAAACAGCTCACCAAAGCAATGCTTTTGTCTCTGTTTTAATGTGTCTGCTAAAAGAAGATAAAGATCCTTTCTCCATTAAGCATATTTTACTTACATATATATCATACCCAACAGGCCGTATTCCCAGCTATACCCTGTAGAGCTTATGGATGTAAGGCCTGGTTCCTACGCCATCGTCAAGCATTCCTCAACATTCCACAAATTTTACTTATTGCCTCCTCTGCTTGATGACCGCAGCCTCTGCCACGTTGTAGTGAATTCATTCTGGACCGCTAACTCAAGATGTTATTGTGCCTGATTACCCAGATAACTCCATTAACAGAGGATGATAAAGTGACTTTAGAGATTATGAAGAAGGTTTCTGGCTGGTCTTATTCTAAAAATAGAGTCGTCTTCACTGCCGCTGTCAGTTTTTCTTTCTGCATTAGGGAAAGAGGCTTGATTAGGCAAGTGTGTTGCGTTGGAAGTGCCTGATCTGCCACTTGGCTACCTGTTGCCGCTGGACTTCCTTGGTGATGCCATGGTGGTGGAAGGCATTGGCAAGTCAAGGGCGGCGCATATGTCACTTGTGTGGAACGGCAGGAATAAAATGGAAAACCCTGAGAATCCCAGTGATGTACTTTCTGTCCAACAGGGCGAGGGTTGTGTGGGGAGAAGACGTTATGCATATGACCCTGTTGGCGCACCGCAACACATGCGTTAAAGAGAATCTGTATTGTTAAAATCGCACAAAAGTAAACATACCAGAGCGTTAGGGGACATCTCCTATTACCCTCTGTCACAATTTCGCCGCTCCTCGCCGCATTAAAAGTGGTTAAAAACAGTTTTTAAAAGTTTGTTTATAAACAAACAAAATGGCCACCAAAACAGGAAGTAGGTTGATGTACAGTATGTCCATACATAGAAAATACATCCATACACAAGCAGGCTGTATACACCCTTCCTTTTGAATCTCAAGAAATCATTTGTGTGTTTCTTTCCCCCTGTTCTCATGCACTGAAGTTTCAGGCTGCTCTTTTCTTCCTGCAAACAGCTTTGCCCTTGTTTGTAATTCCTCAGTATGTGAAAGCCCAGCCAGCTCAGAGGACGATTTATCCAGCTAGTAAAAGATAAGAGAGAGAAGAGAGAAGCTGCTCTAATCCTAAATAACACACAGGCAGTGTACATAAAGGGGAGTTCATAGCAGAAGAACCACAACACTGAAGAACTTGGCAGCCTTCCAGACACAGGCTGACAAGTCTGACAGGGGAAAGATACATTGATTTATTACAGAGACTGTGTTAGTAGAAAGTGCTGCAGTTAGCCAGAAAACATTAGAATAGCTTTTGGAACTTGTAGGATGATAAAAAACAGGATGCAATTTTTGTTACGGAGTCTCTTTAAGTGGTAAACCGGCCTCAATGTGTCAGAAAGCTGACAGGTGACAGAAATAAACAAATGTGTACATTAAAAGAACAATGTATATAAGCGCTCACAGACCAGTAAAATGTACAATAATCCTTATGCATTAATAGAGACCAAAAACACCAGTCCCAGTCTGGTGGAGCGCTCCCTTGCTAATTGTGAATAGCTTCAAAGATAGAAATATTGTAATGAGTAAGCGCTCAAATTCAGTCTCTACTGCAGATAGACTTGATAGCTCTGCATTTCATCTTAATATTGAAGGCATGCACCAGGGCGACAGTGCCCCTCCCCCAATGTGAAAGAACTCACCAAATTGTGTGGCCGAACCTGGCCCGATATCACTAGAACCGTGATGAGTTAAGAAATGCTTTGAAACACTATGTTGGAGGAACCTCTTGCCAATTTTATAGATTTGTTCTCCCCATCTTGTTTGAAGGGCTCTAGTGGTCCTCCCTATATATTGGAGTCCACACCCACACCAAAGTAAATATACTGCATAAGGCGTGTTACAAGTAATAAAATCTCTTATCATAAAAGTACTACCTACTTGGTGGGATCTTTGTAAGTTCGTTGAGCTGACTACTGTCCCCCGCAGGCTGTTTTTGTGTATATCAGCTTACTGCTGTTTTTAAGTTTTTTAAATAAATGAGGGAAATCACCCCTAGCACTTTTACTCTATGTGAAGCGTCTTATATTTCCTTGGAGGTGATAATAATAGGCCTTAGAAAAAGGAGCCCAGCAGTGGGGGTTGCCCAGCAGCGGAGGTAGCAGTGAGGCCGAGGGGTGGCCTATACCCACACAATCTGGTGAGTCCTTTCACATTGGGGAGGGACGCTGTCACCCTGACGCATGCCTTCAATATTAAGATGAAATGCAGAGCTATCAAGTCTATCTGCAGTAGAGACTGAATTTGAGCGCTTACTCATTACAATATATCTAAATGTGTGCATTAGTCCTTCACAAAACCTTTTTGACATTTATAAAGTCTTTTTTGCAAGGTATATACAAGTCAAGAGGCAAAAGTGCCCATGTAACATGATTACAGACAGAGCCATGAAAGCTCACGCATATCGGAGCTATAATCGCTGCTTAGTCATAGCTGATGACTGAAGAGCGATTGTAGCTCTGATACATGGCAGCTTTTATGTCTCTTTAATCATGTTGAACTCTTAACTTTCCAGTTGAAGCAGATTTTTCTTTACAAGTAGCTGTACTTGGTCAAACTGAACCCCCATCCTGCTCCTGGTCGGCTGTGCAGAGTGGTGATCGGTGTTATTTTTCTTATCTATGCCCAACTAACAATTGCAAAAGCATATCTCTGTACCATTCCATCATTGCTGCAATATTTACAATGTAGCTTCTCACAAGTGTGACCTGATGTTGCGATACATTATTTCTTTTCCATGCTTATTTATGTTTGTTTTCCTGTTTGCTTGTGTTTCTTTACAGGATAATGTTATATTTGAGAGGCTATCAAGAGAATCTCAGTTCATGGAAGAGACCTTAAACCATCTGGAACAGTTTGCTTCTGAAGGTAAGACATATTGCAATAGACATAATTACAAGTTTAACCTTAGCCCTGGTCATTACTTGCTGTTTTCTGCCCACCTCCTCCTTTTATTTCTTTATTTTTTTCAGCAGAGTTAAGGAATGGAAATATAATCATAATTGCAGCACTAGAATGCCTTTCTTAATTGAAAAATGTATCCGAGCTGGAGGACCACAGTAATAACAGCAATTTGTGGTAGTTGTTGCTTCCCTATAGCAGGAATTACACTTGTTTAAACTCACAATGTCACCCTTTGCGATACCCAATATGATTGCACCCCATATCAGCTAAGCAGGCATTTACTACCTGTTATTGAGACTGTCCTCTCTCTCCTCAGACCAGAAACTGTAACCAAGAATTGAACTTTATCCTGTAACGATCTGCAGGCGATTTCCAGTCAGCGCACACCACGTGCGCTGAAGCAGAAGGAAATCGCCACAGTCACAGAAGCAAAGTACCCAGTATAGATTAGTAGAGGAGAATTCCAACCAGCAGATGGAGCTGTGGAGTACAGAGGGATAAGCCCTCTGTACAGCCACAGATGCCAGATTGAAATTGTACGATTAAGCAAGACTGGGCAACAAAGCAGCAACTCAGAAAAAAGCAAAAACAGAGACAGACTATTATTATTATTATTATTATTGATTTATAAAGCGCCAACATATTCCGTGGCGCTGTACAAAGTAAGAAACAAACATGGGGTACATAATAATACAGACAATGGTGTACACCAATATACAAGATATATAATTAGTGACAAAATACAAAGAATAATACAAAATACAAATTATCGAATTGGTAATGACAGTGATAAAATTAACATGATCAATAAAATGTATAATGGTTGCCAAGACACAAAAGGGGGAGAGAGCCCTGCCCTTGCGAGCTTACAATCAAAAGGGAATGGGGGGGGGGGGGGGGGGACAGGAGGAGGGTAGTATGCAGCAAATATATAGAGGCTTTGTGTTTTAGGATACCTAGTAGCAGTGCAATTTGGTCTTAGTACAAAGGGAAGTGGCCTAAGGTAGAGCATATGCTTGTCGGAACAAGTGTGTTTTTAGAGAGCGTTTAAAGGTAACAAAGGTTGGCGAGTGACGGATGTGTTGTGGGAGGGCATTCCAGAGGAGGGGTGAAGCGCGTGCGAAGTCTTGTGAATGTGAGGAGTTGATTCTAGAGGAGGACAACAGAAGATCATGTGCCGATCTGAGATTGCGATTGGGTTTGTATCTGGAGATTAGTGAGGATATGTACCGGGGAGAGAGATTGTGGAGAGCTTTGTAGGTTAGGGTTAGGAGTTTGAACTGAATCCTCTGGTTAATTTGCAGCCAGTGAAGAGCTTGACAAAGAGGGTCGGCAGAGGAAGATCGAGAAGGAAGATGAATGAGACGAGCAGCTGAGTTCAGTACCGACTGGAGCGGGGCCAGTTTGTTAGACGGTAGTCCACAAAGTAGTACATTGCAGTAGTCCAGACGAGAAATTATGAGAGCATGTATTCACATTTTAGTTGTGTCTTGAGTGAGAAAGGGACGGATGCGAGATATGTTTTTGAGTTGGAGATGGCAGGAGCTGGTTATGGAGTGAACATGTGGAATAAAAGAGAGAGATGAGTCGAATATCACCCCCAAGCACCGAGCTTTGGGAACTGAAGTTATGGGAGTGTTATTAACATTTATTGTAACTTCAGGCAGGGAGGTGGAAGAGACGGTGGAAGAATTATTAGTTCTGTTTTACTCATATTAAGTTTTAGGAAGTGAGAGGACATGAAGGAGGATATAGCAGACAAGCAGTCAGGAACACGTTTAAGGAGGGAGTTAAGGTCTGGGGCAGAGAGGTACAGTTGTGTATCGTCTGCATAGAGGTGGTATTGAAACCCGAATGAGTTGATTAAATCTCCAAGACCATGCTTGTAGATGGAAAAGAGGAGGGGACCAAGGACAGAGCCTTGGGGAACCCCGACAGACAAAGCATGAGGAGAAGAGATCTGATCTGAGTAGGAGACTGTGAAGGACCTTCCAGAGAGGTAGGAAGATAACCATGTGAGAGCAAGGCCCTTTATTCCGACATTTGAAAGTATTTGTAGGAGTAAGGTGTGGTCGACAGTATCAAATGCTGATGACAGGTCAAGAAGGATGAGTATGGAAAATTGACCTTTGGATTTGGCTGTAAGAAGGTCATTGGCCACTTTGGTAAGGGCTGTTTCCGTGGAGTGGTTAGAGCGAAAGCCAGACTGGAACTGATCAAGTAGGGAGTTAGCAGATAAATAATGGCTTAATTCTGCATGTATATGGCGTTCAAGTAGTTTGGATGCAAATGGGAGAAGTGACACTGGGCGGTAGTTGGCAAGTGTGGTAGGATCTAGAGAAG
Source organism: Hyperolius riggenbachi (assembly GCF_040937935.1). Lineage (NCBI taxonomy): Eukaryota > Metazoa > Chordata > Amphibia > Anura > Hyperoliidae > Hyperolius > Hyperolius riggenbachi. Next base: position 82,510,540 of record NC_090647.1, on the reverse strand, counting down.
GTTTTTTAAGTAGTGGTGTCACAACAGCTTTTTTGAGTGGGGACGGAAAGATGCCAGTAGAGAGGGACAGGTTAAATAGAGTTGTTAGTGCAGGCAAGAGAGATGAGGATAGCTGCGGAATGAAATTGGAGGGAATAGGATCCAAAGAACAGGTGGTTAGATTAGCTTTGGCAATTATAGAGGAAAGAGAGTGTTCAGAGAGTGGAGAGAAGGCAGTTAGAGAACAGTCAATGATAGGTGTGGAGGTGGACTATGTGAATGTCCACCAATCTAGTCGCCACCCAGTGACGGTAGACATACCACATCAGAACAGACCAGAGTAAGAAAGCTAATCACAAGAGGGGCGATTGCTATCAGCAACACAAGACTGAGCAAAGACAGGGCATGAACTGAGTAAGGAAGACACAGCAAATGACCACAATCTGAACGCCAAGGAAAATAACAAATGAACTAGCTAAACGCGGTCCCCGCACGATATGCGCAACAGAAAAAAGCGCGTTAACGGCACGGCCACCGCACGTTAAGCGCAACAGTGGCAAAACGTACCAACCCTGACTAACAAATGAACACGGAGAATGAAAACAAACAAATAACGCGAACGCTTGCTAATCGGTTGCCTCACACCAGACAACAGCAAGCGTTTGTTCCAGACAAGACAGACAGATGGAGTAACCAGTAGCAACCGCAGCTAAGGTTATACTCCAAGAGTCAGACAAGGGAGATCCACCGCCTCTAATGCTAGGGTGAATGCGATCTAGGAGCAATACCAAACGATTCACTGTCAGCCACCGCAGGTGACAGTACAATCGCAAGGACAGGACAAGACAAAAACAGAAATAAACAGTACAAATAATACAGAATCTAACTACGCTAAAAGGAGTGCAAAGTGCACTCCCCAAGAATTAACTGCACTAGAATATTCGCAACAAGATACAAAAGAGGCTGAGGCTCCAGGGTTAATCTCACCAAACAGAAACCATGTCGAGCAAGGAATTCTGGGAGGAAGTGACATTTATTCTAGAAACCTTCAAAGGAAGCAGATAAGCAGATTTGAAAGATAAGTGGATGCAAATCAGGCAGCCTTGCAAACTGACAGAAAGGCCCCTTTTCCCTGGACTGAACTATGCAAGCTGCATAGGAAAGAAAACTGTCCTGGTAATCAAGGCCAGCAGAGCAGATTCTGACAGATCCTAATCAGTAGCTGATATCCCCTTTTACATGAGAAATCTATTCCTTTTCACAAACTGATCATCAGGGGGCTCTGTATGGCTGATATTGTGGTGAAACCCCTCCCACAGTGTGATGTCAGGACCATGGTCCTCACAGTTTCCTGTTTGTGAACCTCGTTGCATTGTGGGAAATAGCTGTTTACAGCTGTTTCCAACTGCCAAAAAAGCAAGCAGCTTCTCCTTCCACTGACATCACCTGCCAGCAGTAAAAATGTCACCATGTGATAAATGTCAGAATGTAAATCAGGGAGAGGACAGCTTTTACAATGGGCAAACACTAACTAAGGGGCCTTTTCCTCTAGCAATCGCAATCACAAATCACAAACACCAGCGATTGCGATTTTTCAATTGAATTGCATTACCACTCTAAAAATCACTCCAAAAAGCGATTGCGATTTGCAATTTCCAAATCGAATCGCTATAGTGGAAAATATTTCTCATGATTTCTATGATAAAGTAACAACCCTAGCGATTTAAAAATCACTAGCGATTTTGCGATTCAGCTGTGTAGTGGAAAAGGGCCCTAAATCATTTATACATAATTACTGTTAAAGTGAAGCACTTTTTTATTACATTATTTTTCACTGGAGTTCCTCTTTAAAATAAAGGTGGCCATACACTTATAGATTTGCAGCAGAATCGACCATCAGATAGATTTCTGTCAGACGCCTGTCAAGTCCAATCTGACAGGAATCTATCTGCTGTATGCCACACACTAGGAACAGATTTCCAATAGATTTCTGAATGAAATCTTTTTGAAATCGATCTAAATGCATTATTGGACCATTAGATCCAATGCAACTCCATGGGCCATCGATCTGCTGCCAGCAACAGATCGACCTAGATTTTCCATCCTGTCAGATTGATCAAATGTATCAAAAACGATTGAAATCGGCCACAAATCGATCGAATGGGGAATTTGATAGAATCGATTTTTGATCGATCGATTCTATAGAATCGGTCGATCGATGGCTCAACTCGTCCAGTGTATGGGCCCCTTAAGTACTCACATGCGATTATTGACGCCCATTGGGAATGATGTTGTTTAGACACCTGGCTAGCCTATAGGCTAGCGATGTGTTTTGTTGCTATGGAGACAGGTGACGATCAGGGAGGATTCCTGCAGGTGGGGGGAATGGAAATAACCTTGCGATTGGTCCTGCTCAGGGGTCGCTAAGGATCCTTAACAACTCCCAGAGCCTGAGCAGGATGAGGTAACCTTTGTACACACAATTGATTGTTGGCTAAATTGGTTGTTATCAGCCATTGCAGCTGACAGTTATCACATGTGTGTACACAGTGGCATAGCAATCTTCTTTTCAATCCAGTGTGGTAGTGTGCCAGTCGTTTGGTCATGACGTTTTCTGAATAGAATGGGTGGATAATGGGAGAGGGTTGATTTCCAGAAGTGTCTGCCAAATCTTAGGTTGCCCATCCATTACTCAAATTTCAAGGGATCTTGCAAGGATTTTGAGGTATTTATGGCAAATAGATAAGACCCTTGGCTTACTTGATGTCTACATAGACTCAAACTGACACGGAAAGTTTTTTACAGATCATATCCTGTTCAGTGTACCCTCCTGGAGCCTGGAAACAGTTAGATGTATGTTACTGAGGGCTGGGGAGGCACTCAGAGGGGCACAGTGATTCCCAGGGTGGACCAGTGCCCCAGTGTAGTGCCGCCACTGCTCTTGACCCACCCCTTAGCCTGTACTACGCAACACCGTGGTTCTCTTCATTAAATGCATTCCATCTTTGATCCTCAGCCTGTGTAGTCTGGAGAGACAACTCTGAGAAGGAAGCCAACCAAAACGGCTGTAAATATGAAGTATTGCTCTCCCATCTCTTCTTCTGACTGCTCCAGACCTGTGCAGCCTGCAGGCACAGGGAAATGTATGGTGGTGATAAGCAGCGTTATATCTTCATCATAAATTTCATAGCTGATTACTTCTTGGATGAAAATGTTTTGCATGGATATGAATCAAATCGTTATCAACATCTGACATTAATAAGCGGATTGAATTTACGGTGCGGCTGATTAGTGTTGTTGTAGGGAAAGTATTTCTTAGCACTCCCACCCTCTTTATATACTCAGCGATAGTGTCAGCCAGGCTACAGCTAAAGAAAACACCGGCCGGACAATCTCCCATTCACGGGCGCGGGGTACATTGTATACACAGGCAGACTTACCAAACTCAACCTTCACTGTCTCGGGCTAAGCTAAAAAACACTCTACAGGAAAATCCACAGGACTTTTAATGGGGCATGTGTCTGCCAGAACATAAGTATAAAAAATACAAAAACTTTATTCACACTCCAAATCTATTACAAGGTGGAAGACAGAAGCGGAATACTGACATCTCACCTCATTCGTGTCTCATAAAATGAACACGCACGCTTTAACATCTGAGTAATCACACATACATAAAGAACACATCACGGCGAGGAGTGTACTGTGTGGGTGCTTTACATTACTCCATATTGCAGGCCGATTTTCCAATTCAATAATTTTATCGTATTGGAAGAGAATCAGTGCCGAAACATGGCCACCCGATCGAGTCTTCAATCGATGTCTGTCCAGAATCAGTTGGAAGGATCGATTGGGTGTGCCGAACAATCTCAGTTGCAACAGTTTAATCAGGTATGCAGCAGGGCTGTGGAGTCGGTACAAAAATCATCCAACTCCGACTCCTCATTTTTTTTAACCACCAACTCCAATTCCATCTCCGACTCCAGGTACCCAAAATGGCTCTGACTCCAAATCCTCGACTCCGACTCCTTAGTCTAATACTTACCAGAAGTAAGGATTTGGTACACAAATCCTCTGACTCCTCAGTTTATGAAACCACTGACTCCAACTCCGACTCCATGTACCCAAAATTGCTCCAACTCCGACTCAACAGCCCTGGTATGGGGCAATAATGATGTTCAATATCGCAATGACCGATGAACCCCAGCCAGTGTCCCACAAGTGTATATGTGTGTGCCCCCTGTACCCTTGTGCAGTGTTGAGGGCTCACCTATCTGCTGGCATGAGTCATGGTCTCCTCCAGTGTCCGGCGTCACCACGAGCGCCTGTACCAAGTTGCACCAGGCGCATGTGATGAGGTTGCAACATGTGCCATGTGGTACAGGTGCTCGCTGTGATGTCAGACACTGGAGGAGGCCAGAAGTTGTGCCAGCAGAGGGATGAGCCTTCAACACTGCGCACGGAAGTGGGTGACACACTTATACACTTGGGGGGTGGGGAATGTCAGCAGGATAATTTTGGAAATTGGCGGGCAGTGTGTGGGCAAGTGAATTTGTTCAGAGAGAGATGCTTCTAATGGTTGATCTGGACGCACAATTAGTTCTATATGGCCACCTAAAATCTATCTCTGGCGAGAGATGCACACCCTCCCAGATCACCTTCTAATCTCCAGGAGGGTATAAAATGCAAACATAAAGAATGTATGAGAGTCATCTGGAAAGTAACAGTCATTTTCAATTAATTAAGGAAACATTTTTTTGTATCTTATTTTAGACACACTGGCCCATATGCAATTTACTTTTTCTCCTTAGTTTTCTCCCAGGTGATATTTTTGTCAACTTGCTAGAAAATTCAAGCCATCAGCAAGCAAGAAAATACACAAAATAATTTTGATACTACTTTTTCACCAACATTTGGGCTCTCTTTCAATTGTAAAACGATGAAAAATTTGTTTACCCTGGCGTTCAAATAGAGCGGCCAGGGCGGCGGCGCAGCACATTTAAAATATTTTGTGTTAAATCATGTAGCTAGCCTAGCGCTAGCTACATGATAGTCGCTGTGCATCGGCATCCCCCCGCCCCTTCTGCTCGCCTCCGGTGATCAGAGCAAACAGGATGGGATTTCCTGTTTGGCTACCCCCGTCCCCATGGCGACGATCGGGATGACAACAAAATCTCCACCAATAAAGTTAAATCCAGGCCTCACTTCGTCACATAGCAAAAACTTTATTATAGAAAAATTGCAGCAATAACACCTGTATCAAAAGATTCTGATAAAAACACTAAAAACACTTGGAGACTAGATTTGGGCCTGGCAGCCCCTGCACCCCACGCACGCACGCACCACACCACATACATCCATCTACATCATACTCCTGGTGAGAGAGCAATTGCATATATTCATGATAAACCACAGAGCTCTGGGTGACTAATTTGAGGGACAATTCTTCCTGAGCAACAGTTCAAGTCCTTCATTAATCTATACTGACGCACTAAGGTGAGTAGCTGGTCATCTCAAGGTAGCAATTAGCTGTGCAGGCTTCAAGTCATAGCATTGATCGCTGTTTATATAGATAAAAAACATTGCTTCCACATATCAACCATCAAGAAAAGTGGCAATACTTGAAAGTCCAGGACTCCAGATGTCCACTGCGCAGTAATGAAACAAATGACAGTTCTCCCCAGTGCAAAAAGGATAGACAGATAAGCAGGCTTGTTAAAGCACAATGTTAGTTGCAGCAGCAAGGTAAGGCAGCGTGTCAAAGTACTTTCTGTCCTGTCCGAGAGAGGGGGTGATTAACCCTGTATCTTACGTGTCCCGGCAGATCTGTGGCAGCTGTCTCATCAGTTTGCATGTCAGTTCTGTCATCTCACCAGTGTTGAAGATAGCATGCCGTTCGCGCTGGATCAGCGCATCCACGCAGCAGCGGTGATGGCGGCAGAGAACGCTCTCAGAGCGGCGTGGGCTCGTAGCAGTGGGCGAGGCCGGCCTCCTGTAGCTCCTCCCACTTACATGTTTCGCCCAATGGGCGTCATCAGGGTGTGGCTTGTGGAGGAAGGGGATGATCAATCCTATTTGTACTCAGGCAGCAATTGCCTAACAGGTCTATGAGCGCCATCTTTGTTGCTGGCAAACGTTGCCCATACCTTCACATATGCTATTATATAGCTTTTTTACAGCTTTTCCCAGATTTCTTGCAGAGCTATGAGGCTACACATCTAGCGCAGGGGGAGGGGGAGAAAGACAAGAGACTAGGGGAGTATGGGAATGAAGGAACAGCTATTCCATCTAGGCCTTTGCAGCACTTTTTGTTTCTTGATTCTTTTAATTTTACTGCAGGACCATGTAGCAGTGACAAAAAGACCATATTCTTATCCAAAGCAACACTCAACACACCATGTCACGCACATCTATCCCAAGATTTTCAATTCACATTAATCTCTTTTTAAATCTTTTTCTTTTTCAAGCTTCTATATTATTACCAAGCCATATCTCATAAACACCTCCCTCCTTCCCTTTTGTCTCTGATTAGTCATGCATTAGATGAAACTCATGTGCTACAAATCCCATATTTTATACAGTATGCATATACAGCGCTAAAAACAGAGCTATATATCGGCACTAACTCAAAATACTCAAGGATAGGGCTACATGTATATCAGATGACATCATGCATGTCATGGCGTCGGAGGGCGTCCCGATCCACCCCTTAGCGCTGCCTGGCACTGATTGGCCAGGCTGCGCAGGGGTCTCGGGGGGGGGGGGGGCTGTAACACGACGGGTAGCGGCGCATCGGCGGCGAGCGCTGGCGATCGATAACACGCAACTAGCAAAGTGCTAGCTGCGGGTTTTTAAAAAAAAATTGTGAAAATCGGCCCACCAGGGCCTGAGCAATCCAGCACGGCGGTCATGGACGAGCTGAGCTCGTCCATACCGGCGCTAAGCTGGTTAAAGAGAATATGAAAAGGATCTCCTAGGAGATAACTCAGGTGAAAAAGTTAATTGCATATGGGCCACTATCTGATTTTTTTTCTCCACATAATAATCTCCTTTTATTTAAAGGAATACTATTGATACCCAAGTGTTCTAAGATGACAATGTACAAATAATGTCTAAGTAGCTGTGTAAACATTTTCCTACGTTTCATGTTAAATATCAGAGGCAAAAGCTATAATTTATTGAGGGTAGGATTTAGCTATATTGGGACAAATCAATTGCAGAAGGGGTGTCTGCTTCAATGCACAGCCAGAGTTGCATATCAGACTACAGAAAGCAAATATCTAACATATCAAACTCTGAAAGCAAAAACAGTATGAAAAAGCTGTGACAATTAGTTACACTTCCTCTGCTCTCTTCCGACACGTCAGTCAGAAACACAAGTCACAGGAGCTGCAGCTGTTGGGAGCTCTCCTCTCTGTCACACACAGAGCTACACATAGGGCTCGATTCACAAAGCGGTGCTAACCCAGTTAGCATGCCTAAAAGACTTTAGGCATGATAACCATTGCACCATGCTGGTGAAAATCCAGTTTAGGCATGATAAGTTTAGGTGTGATAAGTTTAGGTGTGATAAGTTTAGGCGTGATAAGTTTAGATAAGTTTAGATCGCTTGCAAAGTCCCGCACGCAAAGCAGCGCCATTAAACTTTATACGAAGTGCACCAGACTTTGCTAGCGTAAAACTTTTGATCAGCTGTACACTGCGGTGCTAACGTAGTTGGCGCTTAAACTTATCATGCCTAAACTTATCACACCTAAACTTATCATGCCTAAACTTATCACACCTAAACTTATCACACCTAAACTTATCATGCCTAAACTGAGTTTAGGCATGATAAAGGGCTTTTCACCAGCGTGCTAACTGTTAGCACCGGTTTGTGAATCAGGCCCCTAGAGTTAACTGATCAAGTGTGAGGGGAATTTACCCTCTCCTCATGGCTCAGTCAAAAGCTTGAATGTATTTTGATAACAGTAAACAATGAAGTTGCTACTAAAATGTATACACCAGTACTTTAGCAGCACTTCCCAAACAATTCCTGTGTCAATTGAAAAAAATATGTGAATCGATAGTATTCCTTTAAGTATTTATTAGATCTTTTTAAAAGTATGTCAGTCCCTTTGTTTTAGTAGCATGACACTCCTACCTATGGGTAGAGTGATCTGACTTCTTTTTTTGGGGGGGAGGGCATGAATGTTCATGCTGGTGAACAGTTACTGGCGTTTTGCAGCCAGATGACAAGTGTTGTAAGGAGAAAAGAGCTTAAAGAGAATCCGAGGTGTGTTTAAAGAATGTTATCTGCATACATAGGCTGGATCTGCCTATACAGCCCAGCCTCTGTTGCTATCCCAAACCCCACTAAGGTCCCCCTGCACTCTGAAATCCCTCATAAATCACAGCCGTGCTGTGAGGCTGTGTTTACATCTGAAGTGTCAGTCTCAGCTGCTTCCCCGCCTCCTGCATAGCTCCGGTCCCTGCCCCCGTCCCTTCCCTCCAATCAGCAGGGAGGGAAGGGATGCAGGCGGGGACTGGAGTTCTGCAGGAGGCGGGGAGAGCAGCAGACTGACACTATAGAGATAAACACAGCCAGCTCTGACAAGCTGTTTGTCAGCAGCGTGGCTGTGATTTATGAGGGATTGCAGAGTGCAGGGGGACCTTAGGGGGGTTTGGGATAGCAACAGAGGCTGGGCTGTATAGGCAGATCCAGCCTCTGTATGCAGATAATATTCTTCAAACCCACCTCGGGTTCTCTTTAACCTGGCAGACCTTCATATTTGTACCATTATTAAAGGGTACCTAGCAGTTTTTGTACAGGATTGCGGGCTCTCAATTCTGATTCTGTTCTGGTCCTAGCAAATGGTTTTTAGATTACCGAACTCTTGGATTATGTAAGAAAGCAAAGCTCTGATGACCAATAAAACAGGATAGAACCTCATTCATTTGAAAAATGTAAGCTGGCCAAGGGCTACATGGATGGAGTTAAATGAATGTTGCCTCTGAAACACTTATTTAACTAGCACACTGTTTTCTTTACCTACATCCCAAAAACATACTGGTTATTTGGACTCTGGTTAAACGGAGTATGAAGCATATTAAAAAAAAAAAACAGATACTCACCTAAAGAGAGGGAAGGCACTGGGTCCTGTAGAGCCTTCCTGGTCCTCCTATGGTCCTCGCATTCCACCGCTTGCTTTCCCCTTAGCAGTCTGTGTCCAATGGGTCAGAGACTGCTCTCTGCCACTTGGGGAGCCTGAGTTCTCCTGAAGACGGGCTGCTCTGTACTGCACATGCGCGGGCCTCCTATCTTCGAGAGCACTTGGGCTCTCAAAGACTTCTGAAGCCTCCTGCGGCGGGGAATTCAAATGGAAGAGCCAGTACTGGAACGAGTGGACCAGGAAAGCAACAAGAAGGCTCTATAGCAGGGATCCCCAACCTGTGGTCCGCGGGACGCTCCCAGTTGGGCCGCAGGACTGTCCTCTTCAACCCCCCTCCCTCCCGTCCCCCGTCCCCGCGGCCGCCGTTGTTATTACCTTAGCAGCGGCCGCTCTCCCCTCTCCAGCGCATGTATTTATTCAAGCAGCGTATCTCCGGCTGCTCTGTGTGATGCGCAGGAAGAAGGGCTCGGTTACCATAGTAACGGCGATACATATCGCCGCTACAGGAAGCCGCTGCTCTGCTTCCTGTCGCATCACACAGAGCAGCTGGGAGATACGCTGCTTGAATAAATACCCGTGCCAAAGAGGGGAGAGCGGCCGCTGTTAAGGTAATAACAGCGGCGGGGACCACCACCTGGCTATACCGGGGCGCTAACCTGGGGCACTATACTTGCTATCCGGGGGCACTATACTGGGGCACTATTCTGGCTATACTGGGGCACTATTCTGGCTATACTTGGGCACTATTCTGGCTAAACTGGGGCACTATACTGGCTATACTGGGGCACTATACTGGCTATACTGGCTCACTATACTGGGGCACTATTCTGGCTATACTAGGGCACTATTCTGGCTATACTGGGGCACTATACTGGCTACACTGGGGTGCTATACTGGGGCACTATACTGGCTATACTGGGGCACTATACTGGCTATACTGGGGCACTATACTGGCTCACTATACTGGCTATACTGGGGCATTATTCTGGCTATACTGGGGCACTATTCTGGCTATATTGGGGCACTATACTGGGGTACTGGGGCACTATACTGGCTATACTGGGGCACTATACTGGCTATACCGGGGCACTATTATGGCTATACTGGGGCACTATACTGGCTCACTATACTGGCTATACTGGGGCACTATTCTGGCTATACTGGGGCACTATTCTGGCTATACTGGGGCACTATACTGGCTATACTGGGGCACTATACTGGGGTACTGGGGCACTATACTGGCTATACTGGGGCACTATTCTGGCTATACTGGGGCACTGTTCTGGCTATACTGGGGCACTATTCTGGCTATACTTGGGCACTATACTGGCTATACTGGGGCACTATACTGGCTATACTGGGGCACTATACAGGCTATACTGGGGCACTATAATGGCTATACTGGGGCAACTAAACTCCCTATACTGGGGCAACTATGCTAGCTATGCCACTGCACCCTCGCCAGCCCCCCCCCCGTAGCCCACTCCACTGTCCACTAGGACGCGCACCAAACGTCCACTGCCCCCGCGGCGGTCCCCGGAAAAAATTTGGTCAGAAAGTGGTCCCGGGAAAGGTTGGGGACCCCTGCTCTATGGGACCTAGAGTCTTCCCTCTCCTTAGGTGAGTATCTAGTTTGTTTGTTTTTTGTTTTCTTTAAATATGCTTCAGACTCATTTTGAGTGGTAGTGACATTAGATGGTAAGCTTCTCTGAAGGACAGTTAGGGACATGAATTATGTACTCTGTGCGTCATGCAGAAGACTCCAGCACTGTATAAATCCATAATATCAATACAGTAGAGTCCTGGTTATCTAAAACTTAACTAACCAGTAGTTTCAACCAACCTACACAAATAACCGGCAGTATTTACAGTGGTGAGGCCAACTTCTGCTGTTTGTGGGCTCTGCTGTGCTCAAAGACTGGGTTCCACATCTTGACCGAGGTTGCTATACTTTCAATTACATTATTTAAACATTTAAAACAGAGTTCATGGTATGTATATAAAGTGGGGTATAGTACTGTATTAGCTAGGCCTATTTTTAACATTGAGTCTCGAGCAGCCAGAAAGCACACGTATTCAGCATCTACCAATCCCTGTCAGTGCCGTATTTAAAGAGACACTGAAGCGAAAAAAAAAATATGATATAGTGAATTGGTTGTGTACTATGAATAATTACTAGAAGATTAGCAGCAAAGAAAATATTCTCATACTTTTATTTTCAGGTATATAGTGTTTTTTCTAACATTGCCTCATTCTCTAATATGTGCAGATTACACAACACTCAAAATGAGTCTTTCAGAGCAGTCTGTGAAGTAATGACCTCTCCTCTAGCAGAGGAAAAGTAAATAGTCCAGGAACAGTTGAGATAATAAAAGTCAGATAACAGCCCTCTCCACCACTAACTTAGTCGGAGAGCTTAATGGCTTGTTTGCATAGAGATAACAACTGGAGTTTCTCAACTCTTCCTGTACTGGAAACAATTACACTGATGTTTCTGATCTTAATGTTTTATTTCTTAGCTGTGCTACACATACAAATCATAATATCATCATTTTTTTTCGCTTCAGTGTCTCTTTAAGCAAGACTCTACTGCAAGCTATAGAACTAAATGGATTATCGTTTAATTTTTCAGTTTTGCTAGTTTTCATACTTGGGGCTCTTTGTGGAGTGCAGGTTCTTGGTTAGATACCAGCCAGTGCACGTTTAGGAGTACATGTCACATTTTGATGGGCTGTTTTTGGAAAGAAGAGCACTTTTTATCTATAACCTAATGAGAGGTGCATTTGTGCCTCAGAGACTTTCTTTCAAAACCAAAATGATTAATGTCCTCTCCCTGCTCCCACTGCTAGCTGTCAGTGCATGTGGAGAGTCCCCAGTGGAGTCACCAGAACCAACACAGACGTCTATCACCGGCAGCATTGAAAGACAAGAGAAACAACCTCTGTGAAAACTTAAAGAACATCTGTCAGGAGAGGAATATGGAAGCTGCCACCACTGGCCTGTAATGCTGGTCCTCTAGCTGTTGTAATATACAGTAATACTTGTCTAGCTGAAGCCCCCTGTGGAAAGTATTGACATTAGGGGTAACGGTTTCTGCATTGCACATCTTGGTTAATGGCTTCTACATTTTATATGTGGCATTGTGTGTGTTTTGTTAGGTTATGCTTGTACTGAGTTGGACCCCTTTTTGCTTTAAGAGCTGCTCTCAATCAATATGGCATTCCTCACATTTTGGTCAATATTGACATGATTGCATAGATAGATTTATCGTCTGCGCATTCGTGATGTGAGTCCACCACATCATGGAGGAAATGCTGCTGTGTGATGTGTGTGTGTTTTTTGTTGTTTTTATTTGCGGGGGAAATACTGCCTTATTACAGGTGTGCGTTTTTGGGGAAAAACATTATTGAATTACCTTTAGGTAATTAAAAACACAAGGATGTGTTTTGGGGAAAAAAACGTTTTGGGTTACGCTATTACATTACTGTTGGCTACGCCAACATTATGGCCATGGCCCATTTTTGTCACTGCACACTTCGCACGCCACACTCTACCATTGTTCTTAGTGACTTAAGATGTCCTGGATCTTTTAGGACCCTAGAATTACCCCTGCTTTCTACCTTATATTTTTTTTTGGGGGGGGGGGGGTGGTACATCTGGGTATCTGCCTATGTAATAAAATATGGCCGGGCCCATTTTTTGCATGTTGTAGGACCATGCATGAAAGGAGGGGGTAGGGGCACAAAATCTTTGTCCTCGGCACTGAAGACCCTAGCTATGCCTCTGGAGGCAGCCACTAGGACGGTCTCAGTTTTAGATAGTCTTGCCCAAGGACTACTTACGGAATAGAATACTGGCTTACTGATTAGAAAGACAACATTTGAACCCTGGTCACCTATGTCAGAGGCTGTGCCCTTAACCAGTGCACTATCCAGATGAAACCTGGCAGAGGTTCTTATGTGTCTTTGCTCTATTTATAATTGAGCTAAAAAGCAATGCAGAAGGCTCAGCCTCTGGGGTGATCCTAAACAGAGTGACATATTACCTGTTCAATGAAGTCCGTTATGAGTGAAATTATACAAACTGCTATAACTATTTGTCACACTTTTTCTTCAGGTTTGAGGACATTGTGCGTGGCCTACACAGACCTGGAAGAATCTGAATACAAGGACTGGCTGAAAGTGCAGAATGAGGCCAGTGTGGTGTTGAAGGACAGAGCTCAGAGACTGGAGGAATGTTATGAGCTTATTGAAAAGGTGAGCAGCGCATACACCATCGGCCTTTTGACACTCCAGCTGTGTCTGCACTACAACTCCCAGGATCCTCAGCCAGCAAGTGCAAAGGTTGCAATCCAAAGCAGTGGTGTTTATATAACGTTTCTCTGCCTATGACAGTTTACCTCAACTACAACCTCACACTTTGTCAGGAAAACGTCACAATACTGTCCACTTAATTTGCCATTGTTTTTCTATGGAGGAAAATATTTACACTGCAGGTCCTCCATACCTCAGATATAGTCTTACAAAGATTATCGGTGTGGATAGGGAAAAAGGCTCATGAGAAAACACACTTCAGCTATTATAGAAAGCTATGACATCACCGTGAACCTGATATTGTATCGTTTCATGACACCCTAACCTTTTATTACTCTCTTGTAATTACGCCAAAAGAAAACATAGAATATCCACACTATCTGGCATTCCCAGGAGGCTTGGGTTAAGCTATGGAGGCCAAGGGGGTTTCCTGAAAATATGAAACCAATTAATAACTTGTGTGATGATCCCAACTTAATAGTTATGGATGGCTGACAGTCAGAAGGGCTTAGCTGAGGTGAAACACACAGGACTATGGGAGGAAAGCAGAGGCCATAATTAGGGACTTCTTTCCTAATAAGGAAAATTAAACTACTTTGGTTTCACTGATCTGATACAGCAGGTCCATCCACCCAACACAATGAAGTCCTGTAATAGGGAGGCCAGTACAGAAGCATGAAAGTCTACTTTTTGCAGGTGGACTGTTCTGAAAAGAGTTAACCATTTTGTATTCTAAGTTGATAGTGGTGTATGCATGGAGTGTCTTTTGAACACAGACAAATTTATACTTCTTGCTGTCCTATTCTGCGATGTAAACAGAGGCGCCAAGAGTATAAAATAAGCTAAAATAGTTAAAAATGCTTGGAAGGCAGTGTCGGACATACCTCCTAAAAGCAGACACAAAACTGTCAATTTCAACAAGGGCTGTGGAGTCTGTACAATAATCTTCTAACTCCGACTCCTAAGTTTATGAATCCTCCGACTCTGGGTACCCAAAATGACTCTGACTCCTTAGTCTAATACTTACCAGGGCTGTGGATTTTGTACAAAATCATCTGACTCCGACTTCCGACTCCTCAGTTTATGAAATCTCTGACTCAAACTCCGACTCTAGGTACCCAAAATTGCTCCGACTCCACAGCCCTGATTTCAGCACGCATAAATTTATGGATATACTCCACAAAGTGTTTGCAACACGTTTCACAGGTATAGTCCTGCTTCTTCAGGCAATAAAAAAGGAGCATAGTACACTATATTGAGCTCTCAGTGTTACCTCTTTTGTATTCTTGCTGTTCTAGGCTAACTTATTTGTGCCACCTCCACCACTTTTCATGTATAGCTACGTACCCTTCCACCCCTATTCCTTAATGTTTCCCTTCCAATGAAATTATGTCCATTTGCAATTAACTTTTTCTCCTGAATTTTCTCCTAGGAGATACATTTTCATATTCTCTTAAAATAACTTTTCAGCACTCTGCAATTGAAAAAGGACCAAAAAGTAGGTGAAAAGTACTATTCAAATTATTGAGTATTTTCTTGCTTGCTGGTGGCATAAACGACATCCCATATGCAATCATGTTTTTATTCTGAGGCTGGTTTCACACTGTAAACCAGCAATAGCGATGTGGTGCGTCCCTTCCGCCACATCGCTCCACCAGAAACGGGCCTTCAGGGAACACCGCGTTAGTACGCAGTGCTCTTTGGCCACCAGCCAAGCAGGAAGTGACGCATGCTTATGGTCACTTCCTGCTTCAGTCCATGTGTGTTGCGACATCACGTTGGTAATCCTTTACAATAGTCGTTGCAACGTTGCGTCACTATAGGCTAACCTGACTTCCGGACCGATGCAGATCGCCACAGATGTGTGGTAACATAGTTTTGGACCTGCATCAGGAATGCAGCGAAAACGTCACTTCTGTCGAGTCTCGCCGTACCGTGGAAGTATGAGTCTCCATAGACTTTCATTGCCCGGCGGTGGGGTGTGGTAAAAATACCGCCCCGGCGTGGAAGGGCCCTGAGTTTTCTCCTAAGTGATATTTTCAAACTCGTCAATAAAATGCCTTTTAAATCACCAGCAAGCAAGAAAATACTTAAAATAGTTGTAAGTGCTTTTTCACCTGTTGGTACTTTTTCAGTTGTAAAAACATTATTTTTAATAGAAAACGAAAAGTGATCTCCTTGGAGAAAACTTTAATTGCATATTGGCCATTTCTTGATAAGATGTTCAAATATAACCTACGAGAAAATTTGGAGAAAAAGTGAATTGGATCAGGCCCAGTGGGCCAGTTTTTTCCTTGGTGATGTTTTATATCTTACCAATAAAATGCCTTTTAAGCCACCAGCAGGCAAGAAACTACTCAGAATTTTTGGACAGTACTTTTTTACCTACTTAGAACTTTTTCAATTGCAAAGCGATAAAAGTTATTTTAAAGAGAAGATGAAAAATTATCTTCTAGGAGAAAACTTAGTAGAAAAAATTAATTGAATACAAGCCACCAGCAAGTAAGAAAATATTCAAAATAATATTAATAGTTCCTAAAAAAAATTATCTCCTAGGAGAAAAAGAATTGGATCGGGCCTTATGTGTTTTACATTAAAGGATACCAGAGTCGGAGGGCTCTGGTAAAAACGTACATTTGCAGTGGGTAGAAGGTTAAAAGCAAATACTTGTCGCACCTTCTGTTCCCCTCCATCACTCGCGGCTCTCCTACAGTCAGTGCTGTTCTCCCTGGCGACTTCAGCGACTCCAAACCCGGACATACTGCGTCATGGCTGCGCAGTATGTCCGTTCTGCTCCCCTGTGGCCGTGCAGAGTGATGTCACAGGACAGAAGCACGCTTGTTCCCCCGCGTCTCCAATCAGCACGCACATGCCGGAATATGGGAGCGAGCGCTCTCTTGTCCTGTGACATCACTGCACGGCCACAGGGGAGCAGAATATACTGTACATACCGCACATGCATGGTGCAGTATGTCTGGGTTTGGAGTCATCAAAGTCTCCGGGGAAAGCGGCGAGTGACGGAGGTGCAGTAAGTATTTGCTTTTAACCCTTTACCCGCCGCTCATTCCATTTTTACCTTTGGCTCTGGTATCCTTTAAGCCTTTCAAGAAAAATGAATGATCACACTTTTTATATATTTATCTCTTGGCAGATAACAGCAAGGCACTTTACATGTCACATGATCCATTTCCCATGCACTGCAATAAGTAATCAACACTGCATGAATCCATAAATACCAAGGGCTTGCTTCACTAACCGGTGCTAAGCGTTAGCGCCGGCGTAAAAAAGAGTTTTCCGGCGCTAATCCGGTTAGTGTGCCGTATCTGAGGTTAGTGTGCCTTATCAGAACTTAGTGCGCCTTAAATAGCTTTGTGCACACTAAAAGATGCACAAAGCTACATCGCGCACGCACGGCGTTGCAGTGCGCGATGTAGCTTTGTGCATCTATTAGTGTGCACAAAGCTACTTAAGGGGCACTAAGTTCAGATAAGGCACACTAACCTCAGATAAGGTTAGCGCTGTAGTTTGTGCCCACTAAGTGATAAGTCACACTAACCGGATTCGTGCCGGTTAGTGAATCAAGGCCCAAATTAAATAATAATAAATGAGTTAGTAAAATATCATAAGATGAAAACCTTTTGTGAATTGACATTATAAATGTGTTATTTGGCTGTTGGTAAATTAACTTCAGCGAATAAATAATGCGCATCTAATAACACATTTCTTTGTGAAATGAGTCGTCAGCCACAGTTCTACACACACTAATGTCTTCCGTGTTCCAGATTTATATCTGATGTCCTAATTACTGCACACTGACTGTGTGAAACATGGAAGCATATTGTGCAGCTCTTTCCTTAACTGCCTATGATGAGTCTCTAGAGCTCAGGTCAGCTAGTGCAGGATATGACCCCCCCTCCCCCCACCCTCAATGTCTGTAGTAACAAGTGCTAATGGATCCTCCTACTGTCAGTCATTGTTAATCTTTACCATGTGCAGTATGTACTTAATTCACATGTGCATAAATCAGCCGTAGACTTTCGCATTAAAGTTTAAGCACTACGCTCATGTTTATATACAGATGTATGGCAGATTCACCCGCCTAGATCATCACTATACATCAACTCTGTTCAGCAAACATTATATGGTGGTAATGAGTGTGGTGAGTGCTTGGTGGAATCTGGGATTCGCTGCTTGAGACAGACCCTATATATTCTGAAAATGACCCCATAGGGACGCTTTGGAGAGAAGCAAGATCCTCAGTGAGAGAATTGTGGGGATTTTTTGCATTTAATATTTTATTTAACTACTAGTAGAAAGGCTCGCTCGGTCTGCCTCCCCTGCAACGCATGACACCCCCACGCATGGTGGCGACTCCCACTTGAATGCCCGAACGCTCACACCACCACACATGCCCATTCCCCCCTCCACTGTCCGAAGTCCATCCATTTTCCGCACATGTGTGCCAAGCACGACGCACGGACACAGGAGGACCCAGGACAGGGAGATTATTTTATAGGCTATTGTAAGGATGTTGTAAGATAAATACTACAAAACGTCAGTTTAATGTGAAACAAGTAAAGCTAAGTACCTAGAGTAAGATTAGATGGGGGAACTCCGTCATTCCCCGATCTATCTTCTAACATCCCGATCAGTGAGACGCGAACGACGGGGTGCGAACGGTCACATGAATGATCATTGAAACTAAATGATTTTGACGATGAAGTCTGTGGACTTTAGCTGAAGAGGTTGATCAATCCCGGTGTGGTCCATCATGATGGTCTTTCAAAATGAATGATTGTTGCAGTTCGTCAGCAATCTTTATTGAATTTTTGATAAAGAACGATGCAATCTTGACATGAGTATGGTCCTTAAGTGCAGATAGTCAGTAGATCTTTTCCAAAAATCCTTAAGCCAATTTTGCCATAAGCTTGAAAAGCTGTATTCTTTTATTGAAATCCTGTGACCATATGACCATAGCCTGGTCTCACACCTCTTGTTTGTTGGAGGTAGGGCTCTACAGCATCTCAGCACCTCATTACCTCTTGGAGTATCTTTTAGAAGGGGCGGTGGTCCATGCTCCCACTTACCCTGTCTCCTGTTGCTCTGTTTGCGAGAGTGTGCAAGGATGCTGTCTTCCTAGGGCTATGGAGGGAAATGTGACCCAGGAAGAGTGTGTATCCAGATTCCTAGGCTCCCAGAAGTGCCTTAGGAAACTTGGTGACATCTCTATCTTTTAGTATCTTGTCCAGATTTGCCATAGCTTTCCTTCCAAGCAACAAGCGTCTCCTAATCTCATGACCGCCGTCACCAACTGCAGAGATCTTCAATACCCGGAAGATGAAATCTGTTACAACTTCTACTTTTCCCCCCATCTGTTTGCTGATTGTTCATTGGAGCAGATGACATGACTTTTCTTGATGTTAAGCAGTAGACCAGCTTTGGCACATTCTTGTTTGATATTTACAACTAGGTTCTTTAGAATGGGCAGTACACACACAGTAAAGTTAGGGATTTGCATTTTTTTCTTTCTTTTTATAATACAGACATCCTTGTAAAGATTAGAATAACTGTGCCTGCTTTTCTGTTGAAATGAACACAAGTACTGATCTTCTTTTCTAGAATTTGATGCTCCTTGGTGCCACAGCAATAGAGGACAAGCTACAAGGCGGGGTTCCAGAAACTATCTCCACTCTGATGAAAGCTGAAATTAAAATATGGGTTCTAACTGGAGACAAACAAGAAACGGCTGTCAATATAGGTAAGTTACATAGCTTGGTTGAAAAAAAGACATTTCTGCATTAAGTCCAACCAGGAAATTGTTATTTTTGATAATGAGATTTGGGCTTATGGCAAAGTTGGACCTTGCATTCACCCAACAATTTGCAATTCACTCCAGGACATTATTACATTATTATCCAGCTGCTCCAAATCAGATGAAAGAGACTTCATCATGTACATTTGATCAAAATAATCAAACTATGCTGCACTGTATTTGGAATTGCCCAGATATACTGGGATGTGGCGGTACAATTTGCTAAAAAATTAGGGAAATGTAAACGAACAAAAGAACCTCTTCTGCTACTGTTTAACTCTGTGCCAATGGATGTATCACATACCTTTGATGGAGGAGACTGATGTGCTGAGGACAGCAACCCCTGCAACTTATTAACTGGATGCCCTTGTATGGGTACAGAGTTTGCCCGTGAACAAAGGGTAGGAGCACTAGCAGGACCGATGGTGGGACGCCTGAGCGAGTGACCAAGGAGGAACTGAAGCACTCTCACGGGCTGAGTCTGGTACTGTAGGGACTTAACCAACTGATGGACCTGGAAACAAGCGCAGATCCTGTAATCCGGTAAGTATATAGACAGGCAAGAGTCGGCAATGGTTCTTGTCCTCGGGCAGGCAAGAGGTCGGTAACAGAGCGGGTTCTCAGACAGGACGGGTTCAGCAACAGAGCTGGTAGTCGTCCAGAGCAGAAGTCAAAATCGGAGTGGGCAGTCAGACGGGCCAGGATCAGCATCAGGAAACAGGAATCAGGCAGACACTAGGTAACATCACGGAAGACGCACAGTCACACATCTGCAATACTACAGTACTGGAGAGTGGCACTCTCCAGACTTAAGTAGGCCATTTGGTGTGAACTGTGTAACACGTCATGCACACATGCATACGGACCTATGCCATGGCACGCAAGCCATCACGCCGACATCCATACGCATGCGCAATAGAACATGTACATTACAGGTGATCGTTACGCCAGCCCTGGCAGGAGCCAGACGAAGTGTGCCAGGCTGCCTGCCGACATTCGTGTGCGCCAGTAGCCATGTCTAGACACATAAGTGACCATGACAGGATGCCACCACAGATAAACCACTGGATATTGTGCAAATAACCTTGATTGCGGCAAGATAAATATTGTGCACACAACCTTAATTGCAGCAAGAAAGAACATATATAATAGCTGGATATATGCAACTCCCCATCACTCTCGGACCTACAAGAGGAACTGAGACATTTAATGATAGTGGAAAAATTTGATGCTAGCATCAATAAGGAGAAGGGAATGAAAAAGTTCTTCACCAGGTGGAAGCTCTTTTAGCCATGATGTCAACCACTAAGTTACAACAGTTGGTCACCCTCTTGGTGCGCGAAAGCGGATCTCACAGGCACACCTTGACACTTGGCAGTAAGGACTTCAACTGATCCCATGCAACATAGATATCCATACCTGCCAACATAGTGGACCTGGCCATTATGGGATAGCCTGAAAAGGAGCAAGGAGTGATCTGGGTTGGGGAGAAGGGAGTGGGGTGAGGGTATGATTGGATATTGGGAATGTTGGGTGTTCTGTAACTGTATACTTTCGATTGCATGTATGTGAATACATTGTTAACATGTGGTTTAAAGAAGCGGACATCTAATAAAACGTGAAAAATAAAATAATCAAATTTGCTTAAAAAATGATAATTTCAGTTAAAGTATATGTGTTAAACTTTACATATAGTTTATGTACTATAGGCTTGTAGCCCATATCTGTACAAGGAAACAAATGGGTATGGGGGAGAAAAGTGCGATCCCCTCCATAAAAGTAGGAGCCTTACCTAGTAGTGATATGTGCTTTGGGAGAAGAAAAAACACAGCAGAACACCGGGAGCCCGATCATGTGTAATATCGTCAGGTCATGGAAGTGGAGTAAGTAATATTAGAATAATACTCACAAGGCTAGGTTGCTAAGAGGCAAAACCTCCAAAGCATATCTGGGGAAGTACCGTCCCCACTCGGCCTTATGTAGACTTGGTGGTGGTCGCAACTCCAAAAGTATACGTCCTCGGGGATTCCTAGGGTGTATCGCCTAGATAGAGGGTCTAAGTACAAACTCTAATGGGTAGGAGGCACCCAAAAAACAAAACGCTGTTATGTTCAAGCTAAGTGGTGGGAAAACAATTAACTTATATAATGAAGGTATTGGAAAAATATGAAGGTCCTACCTTCTAGAAGTAGATATTGGACTTATTGTAGAGAAGGTATTCTGCTCCAGGCACTCAGATATTGACGCCTAGAGCAGAATACCTTCTATACAATAGGCACAAAAACTTGCCTGAAGAAGCGTTGTTGACCGTGAAAAGCGCTGTCTGTAAAGTGCATAATAAAATCTTTTTTTAATACTACGTAGTCCAATATGTACTTCTAGAAGGTAGGACCTTCTTATTTTTTCAATACCTTCATTATATAAGTTGATGGTTTCCCCACCACTTAGCTTGTACATAATAGCTTTTTGTTTTTTGAGCACCTCCTACCTATTAAAATTACTAGTGATAGGTTGGTGATGTATAATTATGAATGGGGGTAAAGCCACAACCTCACTTAAAAGAATCCACAGGAAGCTGAAAGCCATCATCATCACCAATGCATACCCCATGCCTAGAATTGATGAGCTGTTTGATAAGCTGGTGACTGCCAACAATCTGGCAATAATGGATCTGAGCAGGGGGTATCGGCAAATTCCTCTCACACCTGATGCACAGGAGAAATCCACATTCATCATGCCAATCAGCTTCTTTAAGTTCACAATGATTCTGTTTGGAATAAAAAATACACCTGTCACCTTTCAGCAGTCTGTGAACAACCTGTTGGGTGGGATGCAGGGATTTGCAGTAGCTTACCTGGATTTAAAAGTATAAAACCCTTTTTGTAGAGGAGACTTATGAAGACCTTTGGTTAAACTTCATCCCAATTAGTAGACGATATCCCCTTCCCCACAAGACATCTTTATCTTTACTCAAACAGATTAGGGGATGTCTGTATGGCTGATATCGTGGTGTAGCCCCTCCCACAGTGTGATGTCATGACCATGGTCCTGACAGTGACGTACTTCCTGTCCAGTAGGGATGCTCGCTAAATTCAGCGAAATTGTTAATTCCGTAATTCCGGCCGGAATTAGGTCAATTCCGATTCCGGTAATCGGAACGGAATTGCTAAACCTTTCAAACGGAATTCCGTGGAAATTTTATTATTTCCGCGGAATTTTCCGCGATAACACAAAAATCTCTCTCTCTCTCTCTCCCTCTCTCCTTCCTCCTCCTCCTCGTCCGTCCGTCCGTCCATCCATATCATCCTGTAGGGAATTGCAGTTTTTTGAACCCAGATCTACACACTGAGACCTGGGTTCAAATCCTGGCTAAGGTATGTAAGCTGGCTTTTAAAAAAGTACAAATCCTTAATCATGCTGAGAGAGAGAGAGAGATTTTTTAAAAATTCCGACGGAATTCGGAATTCCGCGGAACTTCATTAAATCCGGCGGAATTTTATAGCGATGGAATTTAGCATTGACGGAATCCGTGAATTCCGGTGGAACGGAATTTGTTGGTTCCGATCATCCCTGCTGTCCAGCAGGGATTACATCACTGAGCGGGTAGCGGCACTGCACACATTACCCTGTCGGCGCACTCTGCTGCAGGGTAATGTGCAAGGTTGCGGTGTGATCCTCCTGCCCTGGGATCTCCTGCTGCTGGACGTTCACATCGCTCAATGTATGAAATTAGGAGAGTCCACACCTAATAGGAGACATTAGTAAGTATAAAAGTGATTCTTCTGAGATTTCTTCATGTTTCCCAGGGAGCAGGAATTATGCCTGTACATTGCCTCTGCATCTCCCTCTTGCAGGGTATGCAGACTAGCAGATCTCTTATGCACATTACTATCGTCTGTGTACGGTTATTATGCCTCATTGCGTCATCTAGTTAATGATTAGTACTTTGTGTTTGGCAGGATACTCGTGTCGGCTGGTATCACAGACAATGTCACTCATCATAGTTAATGAGGACTCGCTGGATGTAAGTACTTGCCTGCTCTTCTACTTTGTCATTTTTTTCTACTGTTTTAAAACACAAGTAAAGAATTGTCTCCTTAATACAGAAAGTATACACAGAATCTTTGGAAGAAAGAGTGTTTCCAGATTGTAATGCACCAAATGACCAAGAATATATTATGAAATTGCTTTTACGAAATGATAGCATATATTTTGTTGAATTACAAAAACCCAGAAAAGCACAGAAGGACTCATTCATACTGTGTATTGTACAGTGCACCGCTCCAAACATAGGGGCATATTACTATCTACCTTAAAATCGTGATGCGCAGCCCACGGTATTTATGGAAGTCACACAGCATGCATTGCCTATAGAATTCAACTGGCAGTGTGTACATGTGTGCGATGTCTACATAGCGCAGGTTGCACTGTTTGCAATGTATGATAGGTTACTTAAATACGCATAAAGGCTTGTACAAACGTTTTCGTCCAACTATTGTGTGAACTTAGTCTGTTTGACAATAGTTGGGCATGTGTATGTGTGACAAACGACTAGACGAGTGACATAACTGGCAGTTCATGTCACATGACTGTTGGGCTGATATCTTGCGGTTGGCCTTGTGTGTACGACTAGACGAGCGACATAACGGGCAGTTCATGTCACATGACTGTTGGGCTGATATCTTGCGTTTGGCCTTGTGTGTACGACTAGATGAGCGACATAACAGGCAGTTCATGTCATATGACTGTTGGGCTGATATCTTGCGATTGGCCTTGTGTGTACGACTAGACGAGCGACTTAACGGGCAGTTCATGTCACATGACTGTTGGGATGATATCTTGCGGTTGGCCTTGTGTGTACGACTAGACGAACGACATAACGGGCAGTTCATGTCACATGACTGTTGGGATGATATCTTGCGGTTGGCCTTGTGTGTACGACTAGACGAGCGACATAACGGGCAGTTCATGTCACATGACTGTTGGGATGATATCTTGCGGTTGGCCTTGTGTGTATGACTAGATGAGCGACATAACAGGCAGTTCATGTCACATGACTGTTGGGCTGATATCTTGCGGTTGTCCTTGTGTGTACGACTAGACGAGCGACATAACGGGCAGTTCATGTCACATGACTGTTGGGCTGATATCTTGCGGTTGGCCTTGTGTGTACGACTGGACAAGCGACATAACGGGCAGTTCATGTCACATGACTGTTGGGCTGATATCTTGCGGTTGGCCTTGTGTGTACGACTAGACAAGCGACATAATGGGCAGTTCATGTCACATGACTTTTGGGCTGATATCTTGCGGTTGGCCTTGTGTGTACAAGTCGCTTGAACAACTTGTACTTGTTTTGAATGTGGCCATGTCATGCAGTCCGTCATTTTGCTTGCATGAGTACAGTAGTATGCAAATGAGTTGGTCATTCGGTTGGTTGGTGCACGAAGATACAAGTTGTGCAATCGCATGGTTGTGCAGTCGGTCATGTTGATTGATTGGTCATGAGGAAAGTTGCATGTGTTTATGAGTCTTTAAAGTGCCATGTTCTACCTGCCAATGGCAATTTTACTGGGGCTTAGTGATTTAAGCCCACAATGTTTGGCAGGCAGGTACATCAGTCGCTGCTAAGACAGCAAGTTTGGCTGTTCCACCAGTGGGCTGCATTAATAATAATAACAGTAGCATTTGTAAAGTACTTTTCTCCTTTAAGGTTTAAAGAGAACCCAAGGCAGAATAAAACACTTACCAATGAAGGGGGAAGCTTCTGGATCCTCTAGAGCAGTGGTTCCCAACCTTTTTGGAGTCGTGACACATCAAACCAAACGTTCAGATCTCCGTGACACGTAGACTAAATGCATGTAATGAGAGACAGCGTTTCCCCATTAAATGCACATAAGAGACAGCGTTTCACCAGTAAATGCAGGTAATGACAGACAGCCTTTCACCAGTAAATGCACGTAATGAGAGACAGCGTTTCCCAGTAAATGCACATAATAAAAGACCTCTTTTCACCAGTAAATGCACATAATAAGAGACAGCTTTTCACCAGTAAATTCACATAATAAGAGACAGCTTTTCACCAGTAAATGCACATAATAAGAGACAGCTTTTCACCAGTAAATTCACATAATAAGAGACAGCTTTTCACCAGTAAATGCACATAATAAGAGAGCTTTTCACCAGTAAATGCACATAATAAGAGACAGCTTTTCACCAGTAAATGCACA
Source organism: Hyperolius riggenbachi (assembly GCF_040937935.1). Lineage (NCBI taxonomy): Eukaryota > Metazoa > Chordata > Amphibia > Anura > Hyperoliidae > Hyperolius > Hyperolius riggenbachi. The sequence continues at coordinate 82,485,054 of NC_090647.1, read as the reverse complement.
TAATGACAAACAGCCAGTTGTCCCCAGTATATGTAGCCAGGGATATATGTGCCCAGTATATGTAGCCAGGGATATATGTGCCCAGTATATGTAGCCAGGGATATATGTGCCCAGTATATGTAGGCAGGGGTATATGTGCCCAGGATATGTAGCCAGGGGTATATGTGCCCAGGATATGTAGGCAGGGGTATATGTGCCCAGGATATGTAGGCAGGGGTATATGTCCCCAGTATATGTAGGCAGGGGTATATGTGCCCAGGATATGTAGGCTGGGGTATATGTGCCCAGGATATGTAGGCAGGGGTATATGTGCCCAGGATATGTAGGCTGGGGTATATGTCCCCAGTATATGTAGGCAGGGGCATATGTCCCCAGTATATGTAGGCAGGGGTATATGTCCCCAGTATATGTAGGCAGGGGTATATGTCCCCAGTATATGTAGGCAGGGGTATATGTCCCCAGTATATGTAGCCAGGGGTATATGTCCCCAGTATATGTAGCCAGGGGTATATGTCCCCAGTATATGTAGCCAGGGGTATATGTCCCCAGTATATGTAGCCAGGGGTATATGTGCCCAGTATATGTAGGCAGGGGTATATGTCCCCAGTATATGTAGGCAGGGGTATATGTCCCCAGTATATGTCCCCAGTATATGTAGGCAGGTGTATATGTCCCCAGTATATGTAGGCAGGTGTATATGTCCCCAGTATATGTAGGCAGGTGTATATGTCCCCAGTATATGTAGGCAGGTGTATATGTCCCCAGTATATGTAGCCAGAGGTATATGTCCCCACTATATGTAGCCAGGGGTATATGTCCCCAGTATATGTAGGCAGGTGTATATGTCCACAGTATATGTAGGCAGGTGTATATATCCCCGGTATATGTAGTCAGGGGTATATGTAGCCAGGGATATATGTGCCCAGTATATGTAGCCAGGTGCCCCCCCAGGAGGAGAGAGCGAGGGAAGGAGAGCGGCACCTCAGGGTGCTCTCGCTCTCTCCTCCGGAACGAAGTGCGGTGGCTGGCAGAGGGGCGGAACTTACCTTCCGTGTCTCTGTCCCGTCTGGTCTCGTCGCCGGCGCGGGATGATTTGCCACTACTCTGGCCTGATCCAGACCAGAGCAGCGGCTGCAGAGCCAGAACTTCCGGCCGGCGCATGGAGCGACACGGAAGGTAAGTCCCGCCCACTGCCAAGTGCCGCCAGGCCGCCACAGTTAGTATCGGAGGGGAGAGTGAGGGAGGCAGAGCACCCTAAGGTGAGAGAAGGGGTAGAGATGGCCCCCTTCTCCGCCGCTGCCCACAGTTCTTCTCCCTCCACTGCGCTGCTCCCCTCCGAGAGCCGCGACACATACCCAAAGCTGCCGCGACACATGTATGTGTCGCGGCACATGGGTTGGGAATCACTGCTCTAGAGGCTTCCCATGTCCTCCTAGAGACCACCGCTGCTGCTTGGGGCCCTCTTTAAGATGAACACATTCCCCTTTATGCTCAAGCGTGGCCCTACTGCACTTGCTCAAGTATGGACACACTTGCGCAGTAGCACAGAGCTGCTCGTATATGATTGTCTTTGGCTTACTGCGCAGGCATGGTCGTACTCATGCTGGTGCAGTACGGCTGTGCTCGTGCACAGGAGGGAGTGCGGTCACAAAAGCATATTCAAGCAAGCTCTTGTCAGATATGTTGCGAGAGTTCCACGCACAACAATGCTAGATTCCAGGAGGACATGGGAAACATTTAAAGAGGACCTCCATACTAAATACAAAAATCCAGCACCCTGCAAGAAAAAGAAAGTTATAATTACCCAAGAAGCCTTGTCCCGCGATGCCTTCCTGAAGTCCCTGCATCATCCGACTTCCAGCGCCTGACCCTGCCTCCTCTCTCTCCCCTGAGAAAAGCGCCAAGCTATTTATTGTAGTAATAGCTTGGTGTTTTTCTCTGCAGAGAGAGAGGAGGCGGGGTCAGGCGCTAGAAGTTGGGTGATGCAGGGACTTCAGGACGGCATTGCGGGACAAGGCTTCTCGGGTAAATCTTTCTTTTTCTTGCATGCTGTCGGATTTTTTGTATTTAGTACGGAGGTCCTCTTTAAAGAACAGATGTCAAACTCCAGTCCTGGAGGGCCATATCCATACCAGTGTTTACGATGGAATGAGAAATGTGTTCTGCTTGATAAACAACACCTTTCCTCATTTAGTCCCATGAATTAATTTGAGATGTGCCAGAATTGTGTGAGGACCTCAGCCCTCAAGGAGTGGAGTTCAACAGTTCTGCAGGATCCCAGGCTGGGATTCGAACTAGGGACCCAGCACTGAAAGACGAGAGTGCTATCCCTTATGCCACCATGCTGCCCATATCTAAAGAAAACTTTTTCAGCTGGAATTGATCTGTTTCCTTGCAAGCCACTGGCATCACCACATTGTTAGACGCTCTACAATGTCTTGTGTTAGCATATGTCACCACAATTCAGCCTCAGTGTTTGCAGAGATGTTGCTTTGCCCATACTTTGTGGTTATTTAACCGTTTAGCAGCCAATTTATTTAGAGGCTTGCAAAGTGCTCCAGACCAATTTATTTTAGCACATTTTTTTATTTCTTATTTGTTACATTTCCCTGCTTCTAATTATTACTGCTGTTATGTGTATTTATTGCCACTTGTCACTAGGGGGAAGTGTAAGGCAATAACAGAGGATATCTGCCTTCAGTTTCTATATTTTCTGCCAGTAGAGAGAGATCAAAGCATTCCACGAATTTACAGCACAACAAGTTCTGCCGGCTGAGATCAAAAGCAGTGCACTTATTTCAAACAACATAACTCTATTGAAGCTACTATTGGGTTAAAACACCATGGTAATGACCATGAAGTTGGTTTTGAATAATCCATTAGACTCATTACATGATTTTGCAGCAGTTACCTCACTAACCGCTACAGAGGTCCTTGTTCACAAATTGTGATCACTCCCTTGATTCACTAAAACAAATAGCATGCCTTATCCAAGTGAACACGCCTTATTAGAGATAACACGCCTTATCAGAGTATCATAGCGAGCGCTACAAACTTATGCTTGCTAATTGGCAGTGACGAGAGCTCCACTCGTCCTGTCCTGAACCCCGGCGGGTTCATAGCGCTCGCTATGCTACTCTGATAAGACATGTTAACTTTGATAAGGTGTGTTAACTCAGATAAGGCATGCTATTTGTCTTAGTGAAGCAAGCCCTAAACGTGGCCACACACGATACAATAAAATGATCCGATTTTACAGCAATTTGATAACAACGATCGGATCTCCCGAAAAAATTGAAAGCTTTTTTTTCATTCGACTGAAAAATCTGATCGGATTTCCCGTTTTCTTCGATTTTTATCTATTCGGAATGCCAGATATTTTTCTTCAATCTTTCTAAAGATTGTATGGTGTGTGTTAAGCCTGCGCGGGATGATTTGCCACTACTCTGGCCTGATCCAGACCAGAGCAGCGGCTGCAGAGCCAGAACTTCCGGCCGGCGCATGGAGCGACACGGAAGGTAAGTCCCGCCCACTGCCAAGTGCCGCCAGGCCGCCACAGTTAGTATCGGAGGGGAGAGTGAGGGAGGCAGAGCACCCTAAGGTGAGAGAAGGGGTAGAGATGGCCCCCTTCTCCGCCGCTGCCCACAGTTCTTCTCCCTCCACTGCGCTGCTCCCCTCCGAGAGCCGCGACACATACCCAAAGCTGCCGCGACACATGTATGTGTCGCGGCACATGGGTTGGGAATCACTGCTCTAGAGGCTTCCCATGTCCTCCTAGAGACCACCGCTGCTGCTTGGGGCCCTCTTTAAGATGAACACATTCCCCTTTATGCTCAAGCGTGGCCCTACTGCACTTGCTCAAGTATGGACACACTTGCGCAGTAGCACAGAGCTGCTCGTATATGATTGTCTTTGGCTTACTGCGCAGGCATGGTCGTACTCATGCTGGTGCAGTACGGCTGTGCTCGTGCACAGGAGGGAGTGCGGTCACAAAAGCATATTCAAGCAAGCTCTTGTCAGATATGTTGCGAGAGTTCCACGCACAACAATGCTAGATTCCAGGAGGACATGGGAAACATTTAAAGAGGACCTCCATACTAAATACAAAAATCCAGCACCCTGCAAGAAAAAGAAAGTTATAATTACCCAAGAAGCCTTGTCCCGCGATGCCTTCCTGAAGTCCCTGCATCATCCGACTTCCAGCGCCTGACCCTGCCTCCTCTCTCTCCCCTGAGAAAAGCGCCAAGCTATTTATTGTAGTAATAGCTTGGTGTTTTTCTCTGCAGAGAGAGAGGAGGCGGGGTCAGGCGCTAGAAGTTGGGTGATGCAGGGACTTCAGGACGGCATTGCGGGACAAGGCTTCTCGGGTAAATCTTTCTTTTTCTTGCATGCTGTCGGATTTTTTGTATTTAGTACGGAGGTCCTCTTTAAAGAACAGATGTCAAACTCCAGTCCTGGAGGGCCATATCCATACCAGTGTTTACGATGGAATGAGAAATGTGTTCTGCTTGATAAACAACACCTTTCCTCATTTAGTCCCATGAATTAATTTGAGATGTGCCAGAATTGTGTGAGGACCTCAGCCCTCAAGGAGTGGAGTTCAACAGTTCTGCAGGATCCCAGGCTGGGATTCGAACTAGGGACCCAGCACTGAAAGACGAGAGTGCTATCCCTTATGCCACCATGCTGCCCATATCTAAAGAAAACTTTTTCAGCTGGAATTGATCTGTTTCCTTGCAAGCCACTGGCATCACCACATTGTTAGACGCTCTACAATGTCTTGTGTTAGCATATGTCACCACAATTCAGCCTCAGTGTTTGCAGAGATGTTGCTTTGCCCATACTTTGTGGTTATTTAACCGTTTAGCAGCCAATTTATTTAGAGGCTTGCAAAGTGCTCCAGACCAATTTATTTTAGCACATTTTTTTATTTCTTATTTGTTACATTTCCCTGCTTCTAATTATTACTGCTGTTATGTGTATTTATTGCCACTTGTCACTAGGGGGAAGTGTAAGGCAATAACAGAGGATATCTGCCTTCAGTTTCTATATTTTCTGCCAGTAGAGAGAGATCAAAGCATTCCACGAATTTACAGCACAACAAGTTCTGCCGGCTGAGATCAAAAGCAGTGCACTTATTTCAAACAACATAACTCTATTGAAGCTACTATTGGGTTAAAACACCATGGTAATGACCATGAAGTTGGTTTTGAATAATCCATTAGACTCATTACATGATTTTGCAGCAGTTACCTCACTAACCGCTACAGAGGTCCTTGTTCACAAATTGTGATCACTCCCTTGATTCACTAAAACAAATAGCATGCCTTATCCAAGTGAACACGCCTTATTAGAGATAACACGCCTTATCAGAGTATCATAGCGAGCGCTACAAACTTATGCTTGCTAATTGGCAGTGACGAGAGCTCCACTCGTCCTGTCCTGAACCCCGGCGGGTTCATAGCGCTCGCTATGCTACTCTGATAAGACATGTTAACTTTGATAAGGTGTGTTAACTCAGATAAGGCATGCTATTTGTCTTAGTGAAGCAAGCCCTAAACGTGGCCACACACGATACAATAAAATGATCCGATTTTACAGCAATTTGATAACAACGATCGGATCTCCCGAAAAAATTGAAAGCTTTTTTTTCATTCGACTGAAAAATCTGATCGGATTTCCCGTTTTCTTCGATTTTTATCTATTCGGAATGCCAGATATTTTTCTTCAATCTTTCTAAAGATTGTATGGTGTGTGTTAAGCCTGGTCTACATGGCACGATGTGTCTTTTCAATCGAGCCGCTGATGCGAGCGAACAATAGCGGGGAATCGAGCGGAAGATAAGCGGCGCCGGCGGGGACGAGAGGGGAATCGAATCCAACGCACGCGTGGACGAGCGGAGACGCGGCGGGTACGCGCGGGGATGCGGCAGAGTCGATCCGGCGGCTAATCGAGCCGCCGGATCGCTCCGTGTAGACCCGGCTTTAGATTGTCAATTTATTAATATACACAACCTAGCAATTTTCTCAGAGTTTCCAATAATTTTTATCATAATTTGGGGGGAAATTGAACACAGGTGTGTGGTACATTGGTCATATTTTTTAAATGTTACAATCAGTCAGAAAAATGTATTGAAATTCTTAAATTGAACAGATAATTAAAAAATTGTATGGTGTGTGGCCACCTTTAGAGAGACTGCAGGTGAGTTAAATATAGACACAGCCCCCTAAAGCTAATACATTATTCTGGGGGGTCTTAGCTGTTTAAGCAAAAAAGAAAAAAGGAATCTTTTAAATCCGATGAAAGATTTGCACAAGTTGCAGATGGACATGTAGAATATAGGTTGCATTCTAGCAGTTACTTTGTTATATTTACTCTGTCATAAGTAACCAGTGATTTATGGCAAATACATTTCAATTTACATTTTTTGGACAGAAAGTAATGGAATCTACTTTGTGAGCCTGGAAAACGTTCTTTTCGCACAGATATTTTTGGACAGGCAGATGAATGCTAATTTGAAAGTCGAATGAGATTTTGATCACATTTTGATTGAATCCTAACTTTACTGCAGTCTTCATAAATCATGTAAGAAGTGCAGGTAGGCGGGGCCTGTTTATCCCCATCATATCCAGACTTGGAGCAGAGACCAGGATGGGGCTGATGTATTTATAGAGTCTTTGGTATAGAAAAGAGAGGTCTGCTTTTGTACAGCTTTCCCACAGCAGCCAATCAGGAATTCTGATTTAAAGTGGAATTACAGTTTGGTGTAACATACATTTAAAGTGTACCAGAGCTGAAAAGTTAAATAAAAATCATACATACCTGGGGCTTCCTCCAGCCCCCTCTGGCCTGATCAATCCCTCGGCGCCCTCCTCTTCCTCCTGGATCTTCGGTAACGGGTCCCGGTATCTTCGGCCAGTCGGCGCATGCGCACTGCGGCTGCCGAGGGAGCGATCAGGCCAGAGGGGGCTGGAGGAAGCCTCAGGTATGAATGATTTTTATTTAACTTTTCAGCTCTGGTTTACTTTAACTACTTAAGAACCACATACTTTACCTCCCCTAGTGACCAGGCTATTTTTTTTACAAATTAGGCCACTGCAGCTTTAAGGGCTCACTGCAGGGCCGTACAGCTCAGCACACGAGTGATTCCACCCCCCCCCCTCCTTTTCTGCCCACCAACAGAGCTTTCTGTTAGTGGGCTCTGATAGCTGCTGCTTTGTTTATTATTTTTTATTTATTTGTTGTTTTTTATTTAATAAAGCTATTTTTTTTTACTTATTTATGTCTCCCTCCCTCCCTCTGCCAGCCAATGACAACGATCAGCGGTCATAGGCATCAGCCTATGAGAGCCGATCGCTCCTGTGCCTCCAGAGGGGACAGCCGAGTGACAAGGCTGTCCCCAGTACATCGCTGCCGTCAATCGCAGTGCTGTACAATGTAAATAGACGGCGTCTAACAGTCTGCTAGCGGTGATCGCCGCTGGGAGACTGATGACGGAGCATTCAAGCGGAGTTGCGCGTGTGATCTCCTGCAAAATCCCACCCCAGGACTTCATGCTAATTGGCGTTGAGTGGTCCTGGTTCTGCCACATTTGCACTACAATTGGCATAGAGCTGTCGGCTAAAGGTTAAAGTCTGGTATCCCAACTCCTGATTGTCTTTACGATATATCCTTCCTGCCCAACATAAGGTTAATTGTGTGAAAATCAGAAAATCTTCTCTCCACCTCCATCAGTCATAGTTAGTTGGTACTGTAAGCAATCATCTTGTATACTAATGTAATATCCAGCACCACCAAAGAAACCTCTGCAGTTAGGAAAATAACAGCATGCTTCTTACAATCAGTTTAGCTTACACACAAAAGCTCCCTGCGATAAATCTGCCTGCGGGTGAAGGGAGTTTGCCTGTTTCAGGTTCTCCTCCTCTTTTAAGAATTGATAATAGTTTGGCTAATGTATTGAACCACACTAAGTTGTAGTTCAATGTGAGATTGGAGGCAGCAGTCATTCTCCCTCTCAGGTCCATGTCACTAAAGGGGGTTGTTACAGATTGGCTGAGTGAGAGCAAGAATCTAACAGTTTATGGGAATCTTTAAACTGGTGCAGAAGGTAGTTTCCCTGTTTATTGTGCCAAAACTTACAAAAATTATTTTAAATTGCATATAAACAAATTATGATTGAACTGGGACTTAAAGAGACACTGAAGCGGAAAAAAAATATGATATAATGATTTGTATGTGTAGTACACCTAAGAAATAAAACATTGGGAGCAGAGACATACAGTAAGTCTAATATTGTTTCCGGTTCAGGAAGAGTTAAGAAACTCCAGTTGTTATCTATGCAAAAGATCCACTGGTCTCTACAACTTTCAAAGTCGCAGAGAACTGTGTCTTCTGAAGCTGATTATCTCAAGTGTCTGGCACTGTTTTGTTTTTTTTCTCTGCAGAGGACAGTTCAAAAGTTCACTGGCCTGCTCTGTGAAATCATTTAGAATGCTGAGTTGGGTGTGAACTGCAAATATTAGACAATCATGCAATGTTATAAAAAACTATATGACAAAATAAAAATATGAGAATATTTTCTTTGCTACTAACGTTCTAGTAGTTATCCTTACTACACATACAATTCATAATATCATAAAAAAATTTTTTAGTTTCAGTGTCTCTTTAATACCCTGTAGGGATTTTATTCATGAAGTATTGACTAGAGAATAGATTATTTTCTTTTTCTAACAAAACATCAGCTTATCCCTTTCTTATTGCTTCAGTAGTGTTATGTATACACTCTCTCTACACTTTATCACCTACAATTATCATGAACAATTATGTCAGGCTATGAATCTAGTCTGTGTACAGGTGTGCCTGGTACACACACTTGATTGTCAGCCACACCTTTCGGAAATCCTGCAGGTATAAAAATCTTTGACCAACCACTACAGTACTGGACAGTGGCATAGCTAAGGAGCTATGGGCAAGCTTTACACTGGCCCCCCAAGCACTCTTCTATACATAAATGATACTGTGCACCAAAACCTGCCAAGGACAATCACAATGTCAGAAGTACAAGAAAGGGACGGGGAACAGTTTATTAATGATTACTACTCAGGGCCGGATTACCAACCTGGCAACAAAAGCAGTCGCTTGGGGCCCCCATTCACAGTCAAAGGGGCCCCATCAGTACATAAACCAGCCCTCGCCATCCTGTCAGTGGTGGCTGGATGGTATAATGGTTATAGGGACTCTGAGCAGTGCAGTAACTATGGAAAGATGCATCTCATTTTAAAGCTCTCTTTCTCCTCTTTCCAATGATATGTAAACAGCCGCCCTATGCCTTTTAGTTTTCGCTATTTTCGCGATCGAAATCGCGGCCACAGCAATTTCGATCGCGAAAATATCGAAAAACTAAAAGGCGTAGGGTGGCTGTTTATCTATCATTAGAAGAGGTGAAAGAGAGCTTCAAAATGATATGCATCTTTCCATAGTTACATTGTATTACACAGGACGACTTTTCTCCAACGTCGGCAGCTCGATTCAGCACAATGCAATGAAATATAAGGAACCCAGGGGGATAGAATTATAAACATGCTGGTAGGTGTGAGGATGTAATTAATTAGTTGTGGGTATGCTTAAAGGCATACACACAGGCACTGCTCGGAGTCCATTTAAGGGCTCTGCCTCTGACACAGGAGACCAGGGTTCGAAACTCGGCTCTGCCTGTTCAGTAAGCCAGCACCTATTCAGTAGGAGACCTTAGGCGTGTCTCTCTAACACTGCTACTGCCTATATGGCACATCCTACTGGCTGCAGCTCTGGTGCTTTGAGTCCGCCAGGAGAAAAGCGCAAATAAATGTTATTTGTCTTGTCAAATGATGCCGTGCGCTGCTGATTGTCTTCAGAGCCAGGCTCTCCTCCTAGGTCTCCCTCCTGCTACTGTGCGCTCTGCCACTGCCCACTCCTCCCTCCCTTCCCACAGAGAACCACAGCTGCAGCAAGAATGATAGCAGCAGATGGCAAACGCTCACTCACCTATCCATGATCCAAGCGATAGGGATCCCGTCATCTGAAACCCATCTGTCTCTTCTACAGTGCAGCCGCTCGCTTTAAACTTCCTGATTCTCAGATCAGACAGGAAGTAGTAATAGTATAGTAATAACAGAGCGGCAACACTCTAAAGGAGACAGATGGGCTCCAGATGACGGGACCTCTATTGCTTGGATCGCAATAGGTGAATGTGAGTCATCTGGTGCTGTCATTCTTCCCCGCTGTGGCTGCCTTCTCTGCTGGACTATTGTATTCACTGGGATGGAGGCTGCATGGTGGCTGTCTCATTTGGGAGGAAATTGGTTGTTCGGTGGTGGGGGTGGTTATGTAATTCTGTCTGAGGAACGGCTTCCAGTTTGGCGGTTTCCAGAGCTTTCTGCTATTGCCAGGCTGGAGATGCAGGGGGAAAGTGCTGCTGCTGTGATATCTGGCGCCCTCTTCACAGGGGTGCCCCAGCCCCTGAGTGCAAATGTCCCGGCCATTCATCTCTCACTCTGCATTTTGCCGCTGCTATTCCCTGCATTGTGCACCCACAAAGGATAGAGGGCTGTTGCCCATAGCAACCAGTAGCTTGGCTGCCCCGGTGTGTGCGGCATGTTCCTGTGCAGCTGCATCTTTTGATTCTATTACGTCATGATGGGGGGCCCAAATCCGTTACTTTGTTTAGGGCCCCATTTAGCCTTAATCCGGCTTTGTTACTACTAATCAAAGCATCTGTAGAAGTGATTATATTACAAGCACAGGACCAATAAAGAGCTAATACTGTCGTTCAGGGAGGGCCCTAAGAGACCCCTCTGACCAAAAGGCCCCGGTGCGGTCGCAACCTCTGCAACCCCTATTGCTACACCACCGGTACTGGACTTTCCTGTGTGATCTGCAGAGGTATACCTCCTGCTCATTTTGCTCCCTCCCCTGTCCATAGCACAGAACTGAGCATCACATCTGTACAGTGATTGAGCAATGACCCATACTTGCCACCCCCTCAGTGCAGCGCCTGAAGTAATTACCTATACTTGCCACCCCCTCAGTGCAGCATCTGAAGTAATTACCTATACTTGCCCCCCTCAGTGCCGGATCAGCTGGTTTCGGCGCAGCTCTGAGAGCCGAGCGCCAAAACTGGGCGCCCCATAGAAGCAATGCTATGCTGAGCAGGGCACGGAGCGGTAATTCGGGGCTCTGGCGGTTGCCAGACCCCGAATTACATCTCCCTCTGAGTTGCGACAACTCGGAGGGGGAATAGTATTTAACGCCGCTTAGGAGTTTAGCGGCAGCGGTGAGAGTCGTCATTCAGCTCTCCCCGTGCCGAACTGAGTGGCGCCGAACTAATATGCACCCCTCAGTGTAGCATTTGGAGCAATTACATATACTTGCCTCCCAAACTGTGCAGCACTTGAAGCAATTTCCCATCCTTACCACCCCCTTAGTGCAGCACCTGGAGCAATTATCCATACTTACCCAATTCCTCCAAACTATACTGGTGTATGCATAAATAGTTGAATACTATTACAGATCCTTTTTTATTTAATTTCAGTTGTTTCACTATGAAAAATTGCCCCTCTAGAAAAGGCACTTTTTTTGTGTAACTGAGAGGGCTGGTGCACACCAGAGCGGTTCTGGAGCGTTTTTAAAAACGCTAGCTGTTTGAAAAACGTTTGGGTAATGTATTTCAATGGGCTGGTACACACCAGAGCAGTTCTGGAGCGTTTTTAAAAACGCTAGCTGTTTGAAAAACGTTTGGGTAATGTATTTCAATGGGCTGGTGCACACCAGAGCGGTTCGTTTTTTCCACAAACACAAACTCAGGAGCTTCAGTATTTTTTAGATTTCTTAGGCGTTTCTGCCTCAATGTTAAAGTATAGGAAAGTGGAAAACCGCTCTGAAAAACGCTAGGCATGTTTAGAAAACCTCTCTAAACATGGCTAAAATCGCTCTGAAAATCTGCTTCAAAAACTTCTAGCGTTTTGCGGATCTGATAGAGCTTTTTGGTGTGTGCACTAGCCCTTAAGTTTATTCTTAGCATTTAGCATCTCATAGAACATACTTATTTGTCCCTTGTGGCACCTCTTACCTCTGAGCACTGCTAAACATGCAGTGAGTTGAGCTTTGATCCTCATTGATCTACCTGAAATAGTTTTATTGATGCAGGGCAATCAGTTATCTCTGTTTGTTTCCACATTAGCGGTTCCTCTCCTTGGAGAGCAGGGATGAGCAGAAACTACGCCAGTGTGAATTTACGCATCGTAGTTCGCACCTACGCATCGTAGTTCGCACCTACGCATCGTAGTTCGCACCTACGCATCGTAGTTCGTAGGTTCGAAGTTTCAAAACTACGCTTATGAATTTACGCGTAGCGAAGTACAGCTACGCGTAGCTTACGCCCACTATGCGTAGTTAACTTGTGTATTGCGTAGTGAACTACGAATGCGTTACTCCCCTCTAATTTTCCGCTTGCTATTGTATGCATACAAAATTACGCATTGAAAAGGGGAATGTACGCATAGAAGAGTTCCCGCTATAAGCAATTAAAGAGGAATTAATGCGTAAACATTTCTGCATGCAGGCATAAGCATCCGCATACACTACGCTTCGCACTACTAGTAATTGCGTATTTTAACGCGTAGTCTACGAAATGCATACGAAGCGAATATTTCATTTCGAAGCCATAGTTTGGCGAAGCGTAATTGCGTAAAACTATGCGTAGTTCCAGCGTAGCGAAGTTGGCTGACTATGACCATCCCTGTTGGAGAGCTGTTCCTGCCGCTTTGTAGAAATAGATTGGAAAGGTATAGTGCGAGTTTATGAATGGCTTTCCCTACTGCGGGGATGGATTGTTACTGGAATGTTTGCTTAGAACCGTTATATACCTCGGTGAGTCTGGAATAGCTTCTTTCTCTTCTGAGCAGTAGATTCATCAAGTTAATCTCTCGATCGGACAGTATTAAGTATTCTGATGTTTGCGCACCATAGGGATCACTTAAGGATTTCTGAATGCTGTAAGGTGGGGAGGGAGGCTAACCTCTGCTGTGTTTTTCTCTTCTTAGCTGTTTGCATTTCTATACTAAATCTAAGTCAGGTTTAGCTTATTTTTGGTATATTATGCACAGCAGTAGATAGGCGTGCAGAGGGGCTGCACATGCGCAGTTGCGCACAACCCCTCGCAAAGTCGCTGGGCTAATGGAGCCACCGGGGGAAGAATGCAAGGAGCCCTGAGGACGCTGAGGGACGGAAGCCCCAGGTATGTTCATTTGGCCATTTTAGAGTCGTGCTCAGGGTCCTTTTAAAGCTGAATTATTGGCAAAATTATATTCAGAGTTTTTAGTAAGAAGGCTCTTCAGTCTCCTTTAGTCCCTTACTCTTCCCCAGTGGTTCTGAGTCACCATGAGCTGTCTGGGCGCTCTCCTATACACGAAGAGTCAGATTTCAGCACGGTGATTGTTGACATACATGGAATGTCACTTCTCCTACTTATACGCTGATAGGTACTGCATGTTCAATCTGTTCTGTTAAAGAAGGTCTCACCCCGGCATGTAATCCTAGCCTTTGTTTTTTCCCAAGTGCCTTTTTCATTGCTAGACTGGCACAACCTAAACCTGGAGGCCTACCTGGTCCCAGAACCTTTATCCCAAGAAATGTGATCTCAGAACTTCAAGGAGCAGCAGGAGCCAGGCTTTAAATGGACCCCTGAGAGAAAGTGAAGAGCTCATTCTTGTGTCTGGTTGAAGCAGGTCCTGGAATGTTCTCACTGCTTTGTTTCTGTTTAAATGGAACTTGTGGGTTGTCAGAGACAAAGCTTGTGTACTCTGCAGCCACGCCCACTTATCATGTGGTCTGTCTATTTTGTTGGTCTCGGGTTGCAGGTTAGATTCTGGTTGGATTGAACCAGGGCAGTTTCTGTGCTGAATTTATCCCGTGGGCTCGAACTTAATTTGTGCGAACGGCAGACAGGTAAAGCCTAAAGTATATCTGTAATTGATCGGGAATTGGCCTGCAATTTATCTGTTTACTTTCCTACACTCTGTACCATCCTCCGACTTTAACTATGCCCAGCGGACACCAACCTGCTTGCAGATTTTTCTACATTCTGTTGTACTCCGACTTCCACCGTGCCCAATAGGCACCAATCTGCTAGTATAATGCATTATGCAAGAATGAGAACTTTCTTGAAAATGTGTTTTTCATGCCCATTGAGTGTATTTGGCAAAAGTTTTCTCATGGCCATTCTTGTCCCGTCAAAAATTCATGTATTTTTATAAGTGTTTGATTTTCACTGTTTCTTGAGCTATGGTCGCTTAAGCTGTGGCAAGCATATTATTCAGTTATACTCTCTTTATTGTTTCTCGCTGCTCTTACTTGACTTGAGAAAAAACACGGAAAGGGTCCTATTACTCAATAAGAGTTGGCAAACAGAATACAATATTCACTCCATGTCAATAAATACTCCAATCCAAATGGTTTAACCATTTGTTACTCAGGAGTAAATTCCTCTGCTGATTGATCAGAAATGATAGAGAAACTAGCATTTTCTCTGCCTTTTCTGGATTTGACGTGTTGGTAGACATCGAGCACTCCTGCTTAGATCCTGGGGTGTGTTGTGCAGCACTGATCTATATCAATGTGGAACAGCGCTGCTTATGTGAACAGATCATGACTGGGGCTGGATATGTGCACAGGACACATCTGCTGCTCACCATGTGGGTGGGACTTCCCTGCTGCTCACCATGTGGGTGGAACTTCCCTGCTGTTCATCATGTTGGCAAGATGTACTGGTTGCTCATCCTGTGGGAGGGACATAACTACTGCTTGTTGCATGGGCTGATAAGTATTGGTAGGATATGGGTAGGACATACCTGCTGCTAGTCATGTGGGGGGGACGTACCTGCTGCTAGTCATATGGGCAGGATGTACCTGCTGCTAGTCATATGGGCAGGATGTACCTTCTGCTAGTCATCTGGGCGGGATGTACCTGCTGGTCGTCATGTGCGCAGGATGTTTGTGTTGCTTGTCATATGGATGGAACTTGGCTGGTGAGTGTCCATTTCACCTCCCTACTGTTCTTGCTCCCCTCCCTCTGCGAGCCACCAAGAGGACCTGTGGTGAGTAAAAGACCAAATGCCAGAGTCATTTCACACATGTATTTAGTCTGGCATTCCTGACTAGTCGATAATCTTCCAGGAAATTGATCAGATCAGGCCATCACTTGGAAGATTTTCCTGTACTGTAGATCTCATTGAGTTTACCATTCCCAAAAAGACTTATCACATTTGTTCAGTACACAGTTATCATTTGAAAAGGGCAAAATGGATTATTTTGTCAAGCAACTGAAGTCAAAGAAATGTATGCTTCAATGATTTGCATATATTCAAAGTGTATGAGAAAACGCATGTGTCACTTTTATCCGGGTATAGAGTTGTGTTTACGAGGAAGTGTCACTTTTCTCTGGGTATAGAGTTGTTTTTATGGGTGTCACTTTTTTCTCCAGGTATAGAGTTGTGTTTACGAGAAAGTGTCACTTTTCCCCGGATATAGAGTTGTTTGTTTGGAGGCGTCCTTCTTAGGCTCTGGCAGGCTAGCCCCTCCCATGCCTTGTACACATAGCTGGGCTGCTAATTACTCTGAACATTGCCGTATTTGCCACAGCCGGGGAAAGGGGGGGGGGGGGTGGACTGAAAGCTCACAGGGACCCTATTTGGAAAAGCATCATAAAGCCGAAAGCTCAACATAGAAGGAAAGAAAAAAACATAAATAGGCATTCAGCAAATGTTCTTTCTTACAAGTGGGAATTCACTTCAGTGTAACTTGTACTGCTTTGAGCTGTTGGATTTCCTTAATATTCTTTGAAATCAAAGCAAGCCGCCTAATAAAAAGTTGCGGGAGCTGTCTGTAGTAATCAGAGGAAACATGAGCGGCGGCGATGAATGAGCGGAAGGGCCCCCTTTCTCTCTCCCGCTCCGCTTTCCGAGGGCTCACAGACAAGCAGTTCCCTTTTGTTGTGCTGATTAAATGTATAGCTAGAGAGAGGAACACAAAGTGCAATTAAATCTACTGTTCCCCTCCGCCTGCTGCTTTTGTCTGAAATTACAGGCACAGGAATAATTACAGAATTCCTGATGCTAATTGGCTCCTTAGGTAGAAGTGCAAGCGAGCTCGAGCCATTCAAGTGTTATTAAATTACCGTCCGTTCGGGAAATCATGTGAACTGTACGAGGATTATTATTCAGCCTTGTTTTTGTGGTCTCCTTTTACGTTAAGCACCTAGATTATCGCAGGAAGGGACTTGTGTATAAAAATGTGTATTCAGGACGGCAGCGTATTGCGGGTTATCAGACAGACCAGGCGCCACTGAGCAGTAACTACTCGTCTAAGTAATAGAATGCCGCTGACCAATCATGGTTCCTCTAAGCGGTAGAATGCCATTCATCGTTGGTTATTCATCTTAGCGGTGGCTGCAACCTTAGATAGCCTTTTTACTTCCATTAATTAGGCGGAAAGCTCCTACGCTTTCACTCCAACGTAGACGAGGGGGAGGCGCGCCCAGATTCACCTCTGATTCACCGCAAATACCTGCCCATTCGCTCCCATTTACTCTTTCTCCAAAACACTTTATAAAAAGCATTTGTATGAAGCAGCTGTGAGCGCAAATCAGAACAATTAATAAAGGCAGATGCAAGGAAATGGCTGGAGCAGTTTGTAGAGCGATTTCCTACCCGGGAAATAGAATATGGGTACATTTACAGATATTCTACATTGTTAAATTAGCAATCACGATAGTAAAATATCGGTAAACAATACAGATATTTTATTACAATGAAACCTAACCCTATTCTCACACTGAGCTCTTCCTCTATCTATGCCTAACCTTAAAGAGGAACTCCAGTGAAAATAATATAATAAAAAAGTGCTTCATTTTTACAATAATTATGTCTAAATGATTTAGTCAGTGTTTGCCCATTGTAAAATCTCTCCTCTCCCTGATTTACATTCTGACATTTACCACATGGTGACATTTTTACTACTGGCAGGTGATGTCAGTGGACGGAGATGCTGCTTGCTTTTTTGACAGTTGGAAACAGCTGTAAACAGCTATTTCCCACAATGCAACGAGGTTCACAGACAGGAAACTGCCAGGACCTTGGTCCTCACAGTTTCCAGTGGGAGGGGTTTCACCACAATATCAGCCATACAGAGCCCACTGATGATCCGTTTGTGAAAAGGAATAGATTTCTCATGTAAAAGGGGGTATCAGCTACTGATTGGGATGAAGTTCAATTCTTGGTTACTGTTTCTCTTTAACCAATCCCCTGCCAATGCCTAAGTCCCCGTTTACACTTAATCAGTTGCTCTCAGTTATAACTGAAAGGTCAACTGATTTTTAAAGTAAGTCCCATGTTTTCCTATCGCACATTTCAAGCTTAACACGTTTTAACTGAAATCTTTTTCACAGTGCACTGTTATGGAGAAGAGAAAAAACGCGTACCAAATGTACGTACCAAGTGTAAACTGGGCCTAACCCTAACCTTAACTGACTTGCCCCACCCCCCATACCTAACCTTCAAATCCAAAAGATGCTTAAAGAAAACCTGAACTGAAAATAAAAAGTCAAAATAACCATACACAGGTCATACGTACATCCTGTGTAGTCGTCTACTCAATCTCTTTCTCCTCTCCTGCATCCCATTTTTCCTCTGTGATCAATGGAATTTTCCATCCTCCATTTTAAAAAATGGCCATTACCCCATAACAGCTTCTGGTAAGCAGACTGTTAAACTGTAATATTGCCCACTTGAGCCATAGGGAAACATGGACATTACCATGCGCATTCAGTTGTAACTGACAGCTGCTGGTATATAACTGACAGCAACTGGAATATTTCAGTTCTGACAAAATATTGTCAGAGCTGGAAGGGATCACTGTAAGAGGAAAATGGCGAGCCTCTGAGAGGAACTGACAGTGAGGTTAGTATGTAATATTAATTTGCAGCTACGTCATGTGTTTATTTTAAATAATTTTACTTGCTTCAGGTTCCCTTTAAACATAAGTGCCGCAAAAAAGTGTATTATTGGGTGCCTTACAGTGCCCGATATTTGCAGCCACATTTTTTCATTGCGGGTGACGCCAGCGCCTGTGGGCGCCCAAATTCCATACTTAAACCCATATAAGTAGAAGTAAAGTAGATAAATACTAGTTCTACTTACATAACAGTTGTATTGCACTGTCCACGTTATGATTCCTGTGAATTTTATAAAGGAAAAGCAGAGAATCCTATTCTAGGCAGTTACCATTTTTGTTACCTTTGACCTCCTGACCATTTCCTCCCTCACTTTTTTTTCTACTGTTGCTAATTGTGTATTCGTTACCAGCCCTCCTCTCAGAGTCTTCAGACGCTCCCACTGAGCTTTCTACTAGGAAATGCAATGTCTTATGTCATTAGAAGGAGGGCGAACTAAAGGGAAGAGGAGGAATATATTATAGATAAGAAGATCCCCCAGCATGCAACTTTTTGGCAATGGCTATTAAAGGGCCAGTGCTCCTAAGGTTTGTGATAACTCCAAACCATAACAACAGAATTTTTTTTAAAGTTTTGAATGCAGGATTAGTGTCTTTATCACTCAATACACTCAGACCAGTTGCTGTTGAAATTTGATTTTTATGGTGACAATCCCACTTTAATGACAGTATGTTTGTTTAGGCTGAAGTTCCCTAACCAAGTGGTTTCCCATGGAAGCCTTTCCATGTCAGTTCACGGAGGGTGTCTCCGTGAACAGCCTGCGAGCCTCCAATCGCAGCTCGCAGGCTAAGCCTATCAGAGGCGGCGCAGGACGCATCGCCGTCCTGTGCCGCCCAGGGGAAGGAGGGGAGGGAGGGAAAGAGAGGGAGGCCCGATATCGCTGCGGAGGGGGGCTTTGAGGAGCCCCCCCGCTACACGCAGCAAGCCGGCGGCAATCAGACCCCCCCCCCCAGCAGGACATCCCCCTAGTGGGGAAAAAAAGGGGGGGGTCTGGTCGCCCTGGCTATTACACGATCTGTGCTGTGGGTTGGAGAGCCCACGCAGCACAGATCAGTGCAGCATAGCCTTGTCCTTAAGTGGTTAATGTTCACAATTTTTCCTTTGCCTCCCCTTGGTGACCTTCACCATATGGAGGTGCATCTCACAAGGGTCATAAAACAAATGTGTCCATCAGCATTTTCACACTCATAACATGTCTAGCGACAAAAACACCTGATCTGGAGTATCAGAGGAAGGGAAGGTTAGTAATCGGGGACCTCTGCCCCCCCCCCCCCTTCCCTGCAGTCACAGGGGTTGCTCCCTCCTAGTTATGCCCCTGAGTACAGTAGCTACAGACCAGGATTCCTCAATATTTGGACAACTTGTAGAGTATAGAATCATGTGATGAGAAACAGTTACAGGCTCTTAGCTAATCATTGCTGTAATGATTGAATAAACTGAATGCATTTTTCGATGTGTGAGAATGTATTTTAGTCTGGATAACCGTGGCAGTTGGTTTCACTGCTGCTGTTTTCATTAGATCACAGCACTAGGCCATTGAGCCGTTACATAGACAGCCATGAGAAGATGAGGCTTTTAGCGTTAATACCATTTTTCATACTTAGCTCCTATCGCCACGGCGACTAGGCCTACACTAAAAGGTACGTCTCCCCGGATTACAGAGCGGAGGTAGCAGCTAATCTCTGACATTGTCTACAAGTAGTTGTTTAAAGTATGAAAAGTTCGGCAGCCCTTATAACACATACAAATCCTCTTTGTTTTGGTATGGCTAATGTAATGTTGAAAGGTTTATGCTAATGTTTCCATTAGCGGCTTTTGATGTGTGGGAGATAAGAGCGAAAAGCAAACAGGAGGAAACTGTTCAGTGTGTGCCAGCAGAGATGGAATCACAGGGAGTTACGCCTGCTGGCTGCAGAGGCTACACGCTGGGAGGATCAGCTGAGCTTTTATTGGTGGAATCCTGACAGTAAATGTCATCAGAGCTGCAGTAAAGTACTTTTTATGGTATCGTGATAAATGATGTTAGTGTAACGCACTATTTTGTTATGTTTCAGTATCCCAATTTGACCTAATATTTATGTACCCAGGAGACTCTGTGGTTCTTTCAGCCCCTTACACACTCCTAGGAGTTCTGGTTCACTATGAGCTCGCTAATCGCTCATTCACACTGGGGCGATTAGCAGCCATTTACTGGGAATCGTCGGCGATCGCAAAAGCGCTAGCGCAATGTTAAGTATATGGCACTGATCTCACTGCTGTAATCGCCGTTGATACGCGATAAAAGCAAACGCGGTACATTCATCGCTATTTCACGATTTTAGAGCATCACGATTGCAATGTAAAAAAAATTGCAATCCCTCAAAAATCGCAAATATGTGCAGCAAAAAAAATGTGTTTTTACCGCAAAAATCGCCGCTGCAAAACAACCAGCGCTAATCGCTAATGTTTTGCTAACCCCATTGTGAATGTGCCCTAACTCTGGGTGTTTCAGGGCCTACCTCATAGAGCCACATTAATCCATGCCATGCACTGATGAGGATCAACCAATCCAAAACAGTCTGTGTGCATGTTGGATTGGTTTGGCTCTGTAATATTACCAAGTTTACACATGCTTGCATTCCAGCGGATCTGGAGTTGTGTTTAGCTATCAGGGACAAAAAAGAGGGGATTTGCATATTCAGCAGTGATGCACTATGGGACACCTGAGAGTTCACTCCAATCTCCAAACACCTTCTGATTTAAGAAGGCAAACTTCCGTTTTGCATAGCATTTTAGTATGAAGGCTTTTTGGTCTCTTTCAGCCCCTTACGCACTCCTGAGTTCTGGTACATCATGAGCTTTCTGAGCATTCTGTTAGGCCCCCTGCACACTGCAAATCCGATTCTTAAATCGGAATCGCATGTTAAAATCAGAATCAGAATCAGAATCAGAATCTTTATTTCGCCAAGCACGACTGGGTCGTGCCCGGAATTGGGCTTGGCACGTACAGGGTACTGATACACAATATAGTTACAGATACAGGACAGGACATGCAGTAGGAACAGAACTTACAGAATACAGAACATTATATAACATTTATGCAGAGGAAGACAATGTGGCATAAGTTACAATACAAAGAAACAACCGAATGGTATGCTTGCGCTGGAGCGCCGTCTATGTGCAGAGTGCTACAGTGCGTCATGGTATTGTAGGGTGGGGATGGGCATTCCCATGGAGAGAGTTCAGGAGGTTTACAGCTGAGGGAAAGAAGCTGTTCTTGTGTCTTGTGGTCCTGGTGTAGATGGATCGGAACCGAAGCTTCCGGCTCGAGGAGAGCTGATTAAAGAAGCGGTAGCCTGGGTGCGAGGGGTCGTTTGCGATCTTTAATGCTCTGGTGTTCAGCCTGGAGTGGTAGAGGAGGTCCAGAGTGGGAAGTGATCTCCCGATGATCCTCTCCGCAGATCTGATGACCCTCTGCAGTTTGAGCCTGTCGCTGGCGGAGGAGCTGGCGTACCAGACCAGGATGGACGAGCATAGGACGGATTCGATTGTGGCTGAGTAGAAGTTTGTCAGAAGTTTTTGGGCCACACCGAACTTTTTCAGTTGCCGGAGAAAGAAAAGTCTCTGTTGGGCTTTCCTCTGTGTTGAGGCAGTGTTGGCGTTCCACCTCAGGTTGTTGGAGATAGTTGTGCCCAGTAGGCGGACACTGGGGACTCTTTCTACTTCCTTGCCGTCAATGTAGATTGGAGGTGGGGTAGAGGCGCGCCTCCTGAAATCAACGATCATCTCCACCGTTTTCGCTGTGTTTAGGACCAAACCGTTCTCTCTGCACCAGCGGCATATGTTATCGACCTGGTGGCGGTACGCCTTCTCATCGTTTTTGGTGATGAGACCTACAATGGTCGTGTCGTCGGCAAATTTGATTACTTTTACTGAGTCTGACGTGGACTTGCAATTGATGTTAAAAACCACAAATCGGAATCGCATGTAGTGTGCAAGAGGCCTTAGCCTTTTTCCACTAGCCTGCGATTTGATTCTGATCGCAAATCGCAAGGTACATTAAACTAATGGAAACTGCAGCAGCAATTTCCATTAGTGCGATCCGATTGCGATGCGATTCTGGTCAAATCGCAATCGTCGTTCTGCCGCATTTTGTATGCGATTGAGCTGGACTATGAGTATAGTAGCTCAATCGCAATCGCATGGTGGAAATTGAAACGCGATTGCGATCGCGATCGGAATCGTGATCGCATTTCATAGTGGAAAAGGCCCCCTGCACATTGCAAATCCGATTTGCGATTTCCGATTTGCGAATTTTCCCTGGATGCTATCAAAAGAAAAGCACAGAAAAAACGCAGCATGCAGTAACGATTAACCACTTCAGCCTTCAGTCATTTTCACTTTATGCATCCGAGCAATGCTCACCTCCCATTCATTAGCCTATAACTTTATCACTACTTATCACAATGAACTGATCTATGTCTCGTTTTTTCCGCCACCAATTAGGCTTTCTTTGGGGGATACATTTTGCTAAGAGCCACTTTACTGTAAATGCATTTTAACAGGAAGAATAAGGAACAACTGAAAAAATGCATTATTTTACAGTTTTCGGCCATTATAGTTTTAAAATAATACATGCCTCCACAATTAAAACTCACGTATTGTATGTGCCCATTTCTCCCGGTTATTACACAGTTTAAATTATGTCCATATCACAATGTATGGCGACAATATTTTACTTGGAAATAAAAGTGCATTTTTTCCGTTTTGCATCCATTACTATTTACAAGCTTATAATTAAATTTTTTTTAAATATTTCATGTTTACATAGATATTTGAAAAGTTTAGACCCTTAGGTAAATATTTGTGTTTTTTTTTTTTATTGTAATGTTTTTTGTTTTTTTTTATTATTAAACATTTGATGTGGGTATTTTTGAGAGGGTGGGATGCAAATCAATTTTTTTTTGTACATATTGGTCTATTTTTTTAATTTTTTTTGCATTTTCATGCAGTTAGCTTTTTGGCCACAAGATGGCAGCCATGAGTTTGTTTACAATGACGTCACTCTAAGCATAACACGGACGCTTAGAGTGACGTCGGGGGAAATAGGAACAGAAAAACCTCAGCTTCCGTGCGAAGCTGACGGTTTTTCTCGAGGGGAGAGCAATCAGTGATCGGGCACCATAGCCCGATTCACTGATTGCCTGGCTAGCGAACCGCGGGCCGGGAGTGCGCGTGCACGCGCGTGATCGGTCGCGGGGGCGCGGCAGCGCACATGGTCTCCTGGGCGTAGCTTGTACGTCCAGGAGGCCAAAGTAGTTAAATTGGAATTGCATGTAAAATCGCGTCAAAAATTAGAATCGCATGTAGTGTGCAAGAGGCCTTACTCTGGTTCTCTTGATGTGATTAAAGAGTATTTGAAGTAAACCAGACAGATTGCTCCACATCCCTTAGAATTGTGACCTTGTTGTTTTTTTTTTCTTTTCAATATTTCAGCTGAGGCTCTGGCCACGCCCATCTGTATTGCTGTGGCCTGCCCCCAGCTTGGCAGCCACAGTCTAATTGGTGGCCACCGGGATGGGGGTGGGACGCAGCAATACCTGAGGCTGTCATTTTTCTTTCCTGTTAAGTAATGTATATTTCCCAGCTATGCTTCTGATCTTTTCTGGCTTCAGTAGTGTCTGGATCACACGCCTAAAATGAGTTTGCGGTTAGGGTGGTCAGAGTACTTGATCTGCATTAAAATCCAGGTCGAGTCCAAGGTCTACTGGATTGCTTCTTTACCTCCTAGTCTGACTTCCTGGTAAGAGGAACATACATCCACAGGTTGAGTGGTAGAGACTTTCATTACAGGCACTTGATCTGCATACTCATTCTGGGTCAGACAGCCATGCAGTTGAACCGGTCACCCATTTTAGCCCCCAGGGCATCTCAAAAGTACATAAAAAATGCATTCTAACAATGTGGCTCATCAATAGAGAAACTCTGCTAAACTTTTCACATTTAAGAGTTTAGCAGAGGCTGTTATTACCCTACTTCTCCTGGCAGCAGGGCCTGCCCGACTCCCTGAAGTTTCAGGCAGTTAAGGACTGATGCAATTATTTTATTGCACACGTTAGCAGAGTTCAAACAAAAAGGGGGCAGAAATAGGACACTGTGCTTCAAAGAGTTTAGAGAAGTCACAGATGCTATCTTCACTTCTTCCCTCTGGATAAATAAAGGCAGCTAGAAGGGGAGGGTGGAACATGGCAGCTCCTATAGCTATTAGAATCCAGGAGAAACTGCAGGGAAAACAGTGGCGCTTGGTTTTCTTTAAGGGCCCGTTCACACTATACAACACGTGTACAAAGACATGTCATCTGCTGAAATGTTATCGGACACAGTACATCGCAACGTGTGGGAACGCTTTCAGTACTGTGGACAGTAACATGAAAGTCAATGGACTTTCATGTTACCCTTTGGATCACACACAATGGGCTTGATGCAGCACAGCTTAGTTTGAGCAGCGCGAGTAAAAATCCTTAGCGTGCTGCGGGCTGTGTAACGTGCACTTCTAACTTGCACACTTCCCCGTGCGTTAGTGGCCGCTCCTTACTCCTGCCCCGAGCCCTGTCACGTCCTGTAGCTGTTTAGGATGTGATCCCCACACTTTGATTGGCCCAATAGGCTGCCAGTCAGTTGACAGGCAGCCTATTGAGCCAATCAAAGTGCGGGGATCACGTCCTACACAGCTACAGGACGCCGCGCGATAAGGCTCAGGGCGGGAGTAAGGAGCGGCCACTGATACACGGGAGAGTGCATAAGTTAGAAGCGTACGCTGCACAGCCCATAGCGTGTGCTGAGGATTTTTACTCAAATGCTGCTTTTTTGCTGCTCAAACTAAGCTGCGCAGCTTAGTGTATCAAGCTCAATGGGGGGTGCATCATACCTGACAGCACTAAAAGATACCCTAGGCGTACTCCTTACTACAAATGGAGGCTCCAGGCATGTATCAGCAGAAGTCCTCATGCCCACTGCTTTGTCTCCCTCTGTTCCCTTGTAAATGCCCCAGTAAGTGTTCCAAGTCACGGCCAGGTCACACACTACTGCGCAAGCGCTGACCCGGTGGCATGCGTTCTTTATTATGTAGTAGTGCACAACCTGGCCAACTTGGCACACTTACGAGGGCATAAGGACTGTTGCCCATTCGGCCTGGAGCCTCCTTTTATAAAAAAGAGTTTACCTCGGGTATCCTCTAAGGGGAAATCAATATGGCTGCCTCCCTATGTCTCTCACTACAGTTTTCATATGCCGCTCGCAACCAGTGGATGAACTCTTCGCTGAGATCTGCACCAGTTAATCAAATGTAGCTGTGGTTGGAGCGTATCACTTTTGAATGAGCTCACCCTCTAAGGTTCGTACACACTTATGAAGTATGTCGGGTATTGGGACCCGATCCCCTAGGCGACATCGCTTGGCCGGCCTGTACAGAGGCGTGTCAGCTGTTTAGCTGACGACCCGTACTGTTGCTATACGTGGGGAGGGGGGGGGGGGAGCGGAGGGACCCCAGAGCTGCGTGTGTGTGATGTTACACGGCGGGTGGAGGAGCAATGTCTTCAAAGTAGTTGGCCGTCCGTCAGGTGAGTAGATCCACCGGGTTGATCGCTCGCAGGTTGGGGGCTGCCATACTCACGCTTGACTATCGGCTGAGGTGATCGTTATCAGCTGCTTCAGTCAAGCGTGTGTACGGGCCTTTAGCGTATGTAAGATAATATTTGCATTACTTTCATTGTTTGACAGTTTGTTTTTATTAACTAAGACATGACCAACACCAAAGCTGCCATCTGCTCTTTATTACCCTTTGTGTTTATTTACCATATTATCATGACTTGTTTATGTCCTTTTTAGTCAATCAAATCAGTATATGGTAATGCGTTGGCTTTGATAGATGCTTATTTCGGACTTCCTGCCAGTACCCTGCCTAGCTTGGTGGTGGAACAAATCCAATATTAGGTTAGATACACTGTGTGGCTTTGTGTATTTACTTCTCTTGGACTTCGAATTAAGCCATGGTCACACCTGGACAGAGGAAGGAGGGTCGTTTGTTCCAGAGAATTTCTTATGTTCAGTTCACATCTCATCAATATTTCCCCTCTGAAGCGATCCACCCCACATCCAATTATGCATTCAAGAATGGAGATACATTTTGCATCAAATGAGTAAATGACACAGTTAGGATACAGTCAAAAAAAGTTTATTAGGGAAAAGGGGGAAAAAATATTCAATTCATTGCAAAGTGAGTAGTTAAAAAAATAGAAGAGAGATCAAAAATGGTTGATATTCACCATGTAATTTGTTCATATTGCTTGATCCACAACCAGCCTGTATGTAATCATTTTTACTACTGGCAGACATGAAAAAAAACAGCACCAACTGCCATTATCTATAAACACACCCCCTAACAATGCGATAAAAGGTTGGGTTTTAATAGATATACAGTGGTGTGAAAAACTATTTGCCCCCTTCCTGATTTCTTATTCTTTTGCATGTTTGTCACACTTAAATGTTTCTGCTCATCAAAAACCGTTAACTATTAGTCAAAGATAACATAATTGAACACAAAATTCAGTTTTAAATGATGTTTTTTATTATTTAGTGAGAATAAAAACTCAACCTACATGGCCCTGTGTGAAAAAGAAATCCCCCCTGAACCTAATAACTGGTTGGGCCACCCTTAGCAGCAATAACTGCAATCAAGCATTTGCGATAACTTGCAACGAGTCTTTTACAGCGCTCTGGAGGAATTTTGGCCCACTCATCTTTGCAGAATTGTTGTAATTCAGCTTTATTTGAGGGTTTTCTAGCATGAACCGCCTTTTTAAGGTCATGCCACATTATCTCAATAGGATTCAGGTCAGGACTTTGACTAGGCCACTCCAAAGTCTTCATTTTGTTTTTCTTCAGCCATTCAGAGGTGGATTTGCTGGTGTTTTTAGGGGCATTGTCCTGCTGCAGCACCCAAGATCGCTTCAGCTTGAGTTGACGAGCAGATGGCCGGACATTCTCCTTCAGGATTTTTTGGTAGACCGTAGAATTCATGGTTCCATCTATCACAGCAAGCCTTCCAGATCCTGAAGCAGCAAAACAACCCCAGACCATCACACTACCACCACCATATTTTACTGTTGGTATGATGTTCTTTTGCCGAAATGCTGTGTTACTTCTACGCCAGATGTAACGGGACACGCACCTTCCAAAAAGTTCAACTTTTCTCTCGTCGGTCCACAAGGTATTTTCCCAAAAGTCTTGGCAATCATTGAGATGTTTTTTTAGCAAAATTGAGAGGAACCTTAATGTTCTTTTTGCTTAAAAGTGGTTTGCGCCTTAGATATCTGCCATGCAGGCCGTTTTTGCCCAGTCTCTTTCTTATGGTGGAGTCGTGAACGCTGACCTTAATTGAGGCAAGTGAGGCCTGCAGTTCTTTAGATGTTGTCCTGGGGTCTTTTGTGGCCTCTCGGATGAGTTTTCTCTGCGCTCTTGTGGTAATTTTGGTCGGCCAGCCACTCCTGGGAAGGTTCATCACTGTTCCATGTTTTTGCCATTTGTGGATAATGGCTCTCACTGTGGTTCGCTGGAGTCCCAAAGCTTTAGAAATGGCTTTATAACCTTTACCAGATTGATAGATCTCAATTACAGTACTTTTGTTCTCATTTGTTCCTGAATTTCTTTGGATCTTGGCATGATGTCTAGCTTTTGAGGTGCTTTTGGTCTACTTCTCTGTGTCAGATAGCTCCTATTTAAGTGATTTCTTTATTGAAACAGGTGTGGCAGTAATCAGGCCTGGGGGTGACTACAGAAATTGAACTCAGGTGTGATAAACCACAGTTAAGTTATTTTTTAACAAGGGGGGCAATCACTTTTTCACACAGGGTGATGTAGATTTGGAGTTTTTTTTCTCACTAAATAATACAAAGCATCATTTAAAACTGCATTTTGTGTTCAATTATGTTATCTTTGACTAATAGTTAACGGTTTTTGATGAGCAGAAACTTTTAAGTGTCACAAACATGCAAAAGAATAAGAAATCAGAAAGGGGGCAAATAGTTTTTCACACCACTGTACATATGCACAGAGGGAGTGTAACGATTGTGGAATTATTTCCGTGGTCAGCGCACAGGACGCGCACTGACACTACGGAAATCCTCCACAAGCGTATAATTAGAGAGAACCCAGCTGCGGTGCAATGCACTTGTAGAGGGGAATTCCTGCCAGCAGATGGAGCTGTGGAGAACAGCGTAACAACCCCTCTGTACTGCCACAGATGCCAGATAGGAATTGTACGAGGGAAAGCAATGCAAGGCAAGATAGCCCTTAAAGAGAGAGAGCACAGAGACAGAGTGTATGTGTGTCCACCAATCTAGTCGCCACCCAGCGACGGTGAATACACAACAGTGAAGAACAAGTGGGAAAGCAATTGCAAGAGATGGCGATTGCTAACCGCGCCACAAGACTGAATAAGACAGAGCAGAAGTGTAGCAAGAAAGACACAGCAATAAACAATGATCAGAACATCAAGGAAAATAACAAACGCTAGCTAAACGCGAACACCGCACTCATTTGCAACAGCGAACGCGTTTAAGACACGATCACCGCGCGTTAGGCGCCCAGTGATAAGCGTGCCACCCTAACTAACCAATGTAACACAAACACGAAATAGAGAACATGAACGCTTGCTAAACGGTTACCTCACCGAGCCTACTGCAAGCGTTCATATCAGACAAGACAGAAGGAGTAGCCAGTAGCAACCGCAGCTCTGGCCTACACTCCCAGACAGAGTACAGAAGATACCACCGCTACCACTGCTAAAGCAGATGCGATCCAGACAGACATACAGATGGGGCTACCAGTAGCAACCGTGCTCTGGCTAGCACCCCTAAGGCAGAATACAGAAGGAACCACCGCCACTACCGTTAGGGCGAGTGCGATCCAAACAGACAGAATGATTTCCTGTCGACTGCCGCTGGCGACAAGATAATCGCAAGACAGAACGATTCACTATCGCCAACCGCTGGCGACCGTGCAATCGCACAGGCAAAACAGATAATACAGCCTGACTGCACACGAAGGGCTGCCTAGTGCAGTCCCAAGGAATTACTCTAAGATAATCTTAGCAAACAATAGCAAAGGCTGACACTCCAGGTGTTACCAGGAACAAACCATCACGACCAGCAAGGAATTCTGGGAGCACAAGGTATTTATACGGCAAGCCATCAAAGGAGGCAGCTAGGCAATTTGCATGACAAGTGTATGCAAATTCCTCAGTAGCAGTGCAAGTCTGAAACTTGCAAAGTGAAGACAGGTCTCTTTTCCAGAGACCTGCAGCCCTCAGACTTAAGGAATGGTCAAACAGCTTTCTGCCTATGCAGACAGCTGAGCGGATCATTACAGTACCCCCCCGCCCTCTAGGGACGGCTTCCAGACGTGCCTCAAAACTGATATTTCCCAAAAAAACTCTGACTGAAGACTCATGAAGGTCGGGACAGCCCGACAAGGCCCAATTACAGAGTCCATCCTCCCGAAACCGACCAGAAGCCACCGAAACATGCCCATCAGTACTACAAGTCTCAGCGTAACACCCATCAGAACTGTGAATGCCAGAGACAAACCCATCGACACCCTCCGAGCAATACCCACCGCCTTCCAGGGACCGTCCAAAAATACCAAACCTGCCACAATACCTATTTGAAGTGTCCCTTTCAACAGAGAAGCCACTGTTAATCCCATCCAGGGTATCAGGAAATATTTCTCCCAGAATCTCCCAGAACACTTTGAAGCTCCGCAGAGA
This sequence comes from Hyperolius riggenbachi, assembly GCF_040937935.1. NCBI lineage: Eukaryota > Metazoa > Chordata > Amphibia > Anura > Hyperoliidae > Hyperolius > Hyperolius riggenbachi. Next base: position 82,455,208 of record NC_090647.1, on the reverse strand, counting down.
TCCCAAGAGGTCAGAACGCTCACCAGGCTCACATGGAGAACTACCAAGAACCCCTATGGAACCTATGACCATTCCCGGATTCAGGATTACCAGGACAACCATCAAGATCAGGGCTTTCAGGGACCACTTCTGGGCATGCAGGCAGGCAGGCAATATCAGAACATGTCTCCACCGAGGAAGCATCTGAGCATGCTGGCAACCGAGACACACTTGGGCTTTCTGGGTCACAGAGCGCATCAGGGTACACTAGCACAAGAGAAACCTCAGGACATGTCGAGGATCTGCCAACCTCAGAGTCCGTCACGACAAGACCAAAACCAGAACCGGGCAGACACTCATCACGAGTAGTGGTCACAAGCACTGGACTTTCAAAAGAAGACTTGGACTCAGAATTAGAAATTTCTGTGACTGTACTGGTATCTAACCAACACTCATCATTGACTATGCATGACTGAAGCTCCACAAGAGCTTCAAAAGTAGTCAGTATAGCAGCGATGCCTACTGAAGTGGGCAATACTTCAGACGGCCCTGCAGGACAGGAGGCACCTCCTAAAAGTTCTGCACCCTTTGGGAGGAACTCGGAGACCTCCAGAACATCAAACAAAAGCTCAGGAGCATTATTTCCCAAGTTTTCTGACAAAGAAATCAAGGATTCTGAACTATCCATGTTACAGGGCAAAACATCAAATACATTTTGCGGACAGAGCAAATGTCCCAGGGATGGTTCTACAATCCGCTGAGACTGAATTTTATCTTCATGAACAGGAATATTTACTGGAACACACACTGACTCTCTAACTCTAATCTCACTGCCGCAGAATTCCAAAATAGCAGAAAAACAGTTGAGAATAGTAGCAATACCTAGACGAGCCTCTAAGGTCACTGCAGGAGATTTTATGCAAGGCAATATTGACTCATCCAGAGCACAGGGTGGAGAGTCAGTACTATCTTCAGAGCAAGAAAGGGACTCACAAATGTCAGTGCGAGTGAACATCATGGTTTTATTCATGGTACAGGGCAGGCTCACATAGACTTTCTTTGGACAAGACAAAGATCCCCCTGTATCAGATTTGCAAAACCAAAGCGCTGTCTCACCCTTAGACTCGGCTAACAATGTCGAATCCGAGGAGTCAGAAAGCAAAATTTGCGAATCCAAGATCGCTTTAGGTTGTGAAACTGACGCTTCCAAAGCGCAAACCTCCGCAATCTGTGGATCAGACCGCAAAGTGTTCAGGACAGAAACACTGGAGCAACTGTCATCAGGCAACGTGCCTTTACAGGTGTGAACAGAGTGAGACATAGATTTATTTGCAGAAGAAGTTGTGACAACAACAGGAGAAACTTTATTAGTCATATCAATATTACTCTTGAGGTTGCATGGTTTAGGAATTTTTCCCATAGCAGGATCATCTGAGAAACAGACATCAGATCGCGCAGATTCAAACTCCACACAAGCAGGAGAAAATCTTTCAGAATTCACACTGGTGTCCACCACAGTAGTACACCCATTCATTTCAGATCGCACATTGTCTAAACTCACTTGCTTTACCCCAGAAAGGCAAGAACAATCATCAGACAACGGTGTCGCTTTATTGGAGTCAATTGGTTGGTGTGTGTGCAATTCATCCAAAATCGTCTGCCACACACAAATCAGCAGATCCACAAAACATTCGTCACACTCATCAGATCCAATCAAATCGTACACAGATTCAATACAATCATTAAGAATCACTTCGCTTTTTGCGATGTAAAAATCACAACACGCCTTCCAATCAAACTCAAACTCCTCCATCAAAGCCCCAATCTCCCATGGAGCGAGCGGAGGCTCAAACAACCCTGTATCAAAGAAACATTCATACGGGTTGGGATCAGAAACAAGCATAGACTTTCTTACAGCTTTAATATAATGTATAATCCTGCCCGTCATAGGATCCACATATGCTTTTGCTTGGGGCAACAAACCCTGAGACTGAGAAGTCTCTCTGGATTCATCATATTCAAGTGTTTTCCACATTTCAGACTTTACAGAAATAATTTCTTTATTAGTGGTTGCTATGGGCAAGGAATTTTTTTTAACTGAGAAGCCTTTCTAGACTTTTTCCTATTCATCCCCACAGCATTGGATTGCAGCTGATCAGATGAGAAAGAACCTTGGAGCTGAATAAATCTACAGGGAATTACTGAATCAACAGACTGGGCTACAAGCAGCAACTCATTAGCATATGGTAATGACTGAGAGGTGTTGCATAAACCAATCTGATCAGCATCTTGCACTGCAGGAAAAAACTCATAGAAATAGCATAGCATGGGAATTCCAAGCTTACGAGAAAACAAGTGAGCAAAGAATCTGCGAGGGTTATGTCTCAGATTCTTGTGTCTGGCATACTCAGCAGCCCACACAAACAGATCTCCTTGGAGAAGATTGTAAGCAATCTGAGCACTCCAAGTGGAAATTTTGGTGGCCTGGAATTCAGGATTTGCCAAGAATATGGAACACTCTGATATAAAGTCATCTCTGGTTTCTAAGTTCAGTATCTTAAACCTCTTGAAGATACAAGAACCATATTCGACAAAATTGTACAAATCGGAAATTCCCTCTACACTGGGAATTTCTGTTTGGCTGGTCATACTGTAACGATTGTGGAATTATTTCCGTGGTCAGCGCACAGGACGCGCGCTGACACTACGGAAATCCTCCACAAGTGTATAATTAGGGAGAACCCAGCTGCGGTGCAATGCACCTGTAGAGGGGAATTCCTGCCGGCAGATGGAGCTGTGGAGAACAGAGTAACAACCCCTCTGTACTGCCACAGATGCCAGATAGGAATTGTACGAGGGAAAGCAATGCAGGGCAAGATAGCCCTTAGAGAGAGCACAGAGACAGAATGTATGTGTGTCCACCAATCTAGTCGCCACCCAGCGACGGTGAATACACAACAGTGAAGAACAAGTGGGAAAGCAATCGCAAGAGATGGCGATTGCTAACAGCGACACAAGACAGAATAAGCACAGAGATGGAATGTATGTATGTCCACCAATCTGGTCTCCACCCAGCGACAGTGAACACACAACAGCGGAAACCAAGTGAGAACGCAATCGCAAGAGATGACGATTGCTAACCGCGACACAAGACTGAATAAGACAGAGCAGAAGTGTAGCAAGAAAGACACAGCAATAAACAATGATCAGAATATCAAGGAAAATAACAAACGCTAGCTAAACGCGAACACCGCACTCATTCGCAACAGCGAACGCGTTTAAGACACAATCACCGCGCGTTAGGCGCCCAGTGATAAGCGTGCCACCCTAACTAACCAATGTAACGCAAACACGAAATAGAGAACGCGAACGCTTGCTAAACGGTTACCTCACCGAGCCTACAGCAAGCGTTCGTATCAAGACAGACAAGACAGACAGAAGGAGTGGCCAGTAGCAACCGCAGCTCTGGCCTACACTCCCAGACAGAGTACAGAAGGATCCACCGCTACCACCGCTAAAGCGGATGCGATCCAGACAGACAAACAAATGGGGCTACCAGTAGCAACCGCTGCTCTGGCTAGCACCCCTAAGGCAGAATACAGAAAGAACCACCGCCACTACCGTTAGGGCAAGTGCGATCCAAACAGACAGAACGATTTCCTGTCGACCGCCGCTGGCGACAAGATAATCGCAAGATAGAATGATTCACTATCGCCAACCGATGGCGACCGTGCAATCGCACAGACAAAACAGATAATACAACCTGACTGCACTAGAAGGGCTGCCTAGTGCAGTCCCAAGGAATTACTCTAAGATAATCTTAGCAAACAATAGCAAAGGCTGACACTCCAGGTGTTACCAGGAACAAACCATCATGACCAGCAAGGAATTCTGGGAGCACAAGGTATTTATACTGCAAGCCATCAAAGGAGGCAGCTAGGCAATTTGCATGACAAGTGTATGCAAATTCCTCAGTAGCAGAGCAAGTCTGAAACTTGCAAAGTGAAGACAGGTCTCTTTTCCAGAGACCTGCAGCCCTCAGACTTAAGGAATGGTCAAACAGCTGTCTGCCTGTGCAGACAGCTGAGCGGATCATTACAGGGAGATGCTGGTTGCTTGGCAGTTGGAAAAAACTGTTATTTCCCACAATGCAACAAGGCTCACAGACAGGAAACTGTTAGTACCTAGGTCCTGACATCACACTGTGGTAGGGGTTTCACCACAATATCAGCCATACAGACTCCCCTGATGATCTATGCGAGAAAAGGTAAAGATTTCTCATGGGAAAAGGATTCTGTAAATCTGTAAAGATTATTATGTTGTTGCTTGTCTTTTAGAGCAGATTGGAAGTTCTGAGTTCAGGTCCGCTTTAAGTTTTCAATGTCTGCTTCCTGCATTAAACTACATTGCACCAAGTTAACTGTACCAAAATACAACATATTCTTAAATACTCTGTATATTAATAACTGTATTTCCATTTCTTAAACTGGGATCTCTGCCAGTAGTTACATAGCTGATTCCCTAAACTTGACACCTAGTATAACTCGTTGTCTGTGCCGGTATTGCTTGAAAGTGAACTTGTGTGCGCACACGGCTTCCCTCAGAAAAGCCAGCAGTTGTGTTCATGGAACCTGACTCTCCCAGGGAGCTCTTGAAGCACATGAGCCTGCTTGGAAGGCTGTCTGGATGGCAGTTTTGTACCTTTTTATAGAGAGCAAAGGTTCAGCCTGAAACCACTGAGTGCCAGTGGGACTCCTGCTGCACCTAGGCCCGCTCCAGCGTCTGACGGCTATAACATGATGAACAGCATTCTTCCAAATGTGTAGCTATTAGAGGAGTGGGAACGCAATACTGTTTTTCTTCTTTCTGAAAAAGATTGTTTTCCTTTTTTTCTGAAAACCTATCTGCATTTTATGATGGGACATTTCTGTCTGATTAATGGCAAGACTATAGTAATGCTTATCCTGCACAGGCCGTGACCTAAGTAACTGCTGTGATTGGCGAAGGCTTTTGATTAATATGTGTTAATCATTATCTATTATCTGATTGGGGGTGGGAGGGTAACTGGATTAAAGGGTTATTTAAGAAAAACAAAAATCAGTTTAACTTACCTGGGGCTTCTTGCAGCCCCCTGGAGTCATCCTCTGCACGCAACGTCCTTTTTTAGACCCTCCAGCAGGCATCGGCGACCAACAAGAAGTTGGCTGGTTGTGGAAGGTCGAACGCTACTGTGCATGTGCGACCTCGAGCTGTGCACACCCTGATTGCACTCTCAATGCCGGGAGCATTCTGTGCATGCACAGTAGTGATTTTCCCATACTGTGAATGCGCAAAATGTTGCCGGCAATGGGAGGGCAATCAGATTGTGCATGGCCAACCAGATTTGTAGGGGTCGGTGCTGCTTGCAGGGACTTTGACGGATGGCGCGGGCACAGGATGACTCCAGGGGGCTGCAAGAAGTCCCAGGTAAGTTAAACTGATTTTTTTTTTCCTTTTTTTTTTTTTTACTTAAAGAGGAACTTCAGCCTAAACAAACATACTTTCATTAAGTTACATTACTTATGTTATTTAAAAAAGATAGGTAATATAATCTCTTACCCACCCTGTTTTAAAAGAACAGGCAAATATTTGATTTCATGATGGCAGCCATCTTTTTGGTTGTAATGAGGTGACAGGGAGTATGATACACAGTTCCAACTGTCCTGTGTCCTGATCACCCCTCCCAGTTACTAAGCAATGTGAATAACAACATAGCAAATCCCATCATGCTCTGCACAGCATCAGGGGAAAAAGCCCGGGCTTTTTTTCTTTGATGGGTGGAGCTTAGATAAAAATACAGCAAAAAATGATGCTTTGGTAAGAAAAACAAAGTTCTGATGCTGTGAAACTGTTAAAGGCTTTTCAGTTCTGCTGAGTAGATTTTTAGTCCCGAGGTTCACTTTAAAGAGGAACTTCAGCCTAAACAAACATACTGTCATTAAAGAGAACCCGAGGTGGCATTGTATTACGTTAGTGGGGCACAGAGGCTGGTTGGGCACACTAACACCAGCCTCTGTTGCCCCATCGTGTGTCTCAAAGACCCCCCTGCTCGCCGCTATACTCCCCGCAATGCTGGCGACACGCTGCAATGTTTACTCTAGCGCTGTCTGTCAGCGCCGCTCCCCCGCCTCCTCCGCATCGCCGCTACCCGCCCTCGTCCCTTCCCTCCAATCAGCGGGAGGGAAGGGACGAGGGCGGGTAGCGGCGATGCGGAGGAGGCGGCGGAGCGGCGCTGACAGACAGCGCTAGAGTAAACATTGTGCTGGCGACACGCTGCATGTCGCCAGCACTGCGGGGGTATAGCGGCGAGCAGGAGGGTCTTTGAGACACACGATGGGGCAACAGAGGCTGGTGTTAGTGTGACCAACCAGCCTCTGTGCCCCACTAACGTAATACAATGCCACCTCGGGTTCTCTTTAAGTTACATTAGTTATGTTACTGTAATTAAGATAGATAGGTAACAATCTCTTACCCACCCTGTTTTAAAACAGGCAAGTGTTTGTGATCTCATGGGGGCAGCCATCTTTTTGGTTGAAAGGAGGTGACAGGGAGCGTTAGACACAGTTCCAACTGTCCTGTGTCCTGATCACCCCACTCAGCTGCGCATGCTAGGCAACAAGAACAATGACATCAGAAATCCCATCATGCTTTGCAAAGCATCAGGGGAAAAGAGCCTTGGCAGATTTCTTTGATGGGGTGGAGCTTAGCTTCTGTGCAGCTAAAAATGAGGCTTGGGTAAGAACAAAACAAAGTTCTGATGCTGTGAAACTTAAACACCAAGCCTTGTTAGTGCTGCTGAGTAGATTTTTAGTCGGGAGGTTCACTTTAAGATTTTCTTTAAAGTAGACCTGAAATTAGGCTCCAAGCTGCTTTACATGCATTCTGTACTTCCCTTTTATTAGGAGGGATTTGAAGCCTTTGTGAGGCCCCACCCTCTTCCTGTTTGGCTGCACTCTGGCCTCTGCATTGGTGCAGAGGTGGGCGGATCACCTTGAGTTTGGGCCTGCTGGTACTTTAAAATCCTTGAAATATATCAGAAATGGGGGGTCGGCAGGAATCAACAAGAGCGGAATTTAAGCAGGTAGTGGTCGGGCTGCAACAATTATGTTTTATTTTTAGGACCCGAGTTCATGCTTAATTTAAATGTTTAAAGGTCACACTGTATTTATAGAAGGAAAAAGGGAAAATAACACTCTGTTTTTGTTCTGTTCTTTTAAAATCTGATTGACACTTTTGAAATCCCGAATTTTAAAAAAGCTGATCAGATTTATTATGGTGGCGATCAGTGATTTGATTGCATTTTGTATATACCTTCTATTAAATAGAGTAACTGATGATCATTGCTTCTCACCACAAATAGTAGCTGTACATGGGCCTTAAATTTGGGCCGTTCAAAACTATGTATTAATTTATCACAAACTGGTGAACAAACATCAGTATTAACCCCTTATATATTCACAAAATACATGCATACAGCAACTTGTAACACAGACAGGGACACAAAAAGTACTAATATTTTGCATTATGCTAGTGCAATAGCTACACAATTTCCTCTTTAGAATTGGTCTCCACGCTTGAGAGAGAAGGGTACCAGGAGATCCAGGCACCAAGAAAATATAAAGAGAAACAACCAGGGGCCAATAGTGTGGATTACCAGTACACCAATCAGTTAGATGTAGTTCATAAAGGGTACGTGCACTTTTTGGATTTCTACTCTACTGCAGCCGATGAGGTGCTTTCACCCTTTCACCTCAGCCACTTGGCCTTTTTTAGTTATTGACCTGAAGAAGTGGGAGACACCTGCGAAATGCGTTGTCTAATTGTGCAATAAATCTAGTAGTCCAAAAAAGTTGTCATGTTCATCAGGAGAGGTAAACCTTCTGTTGCCTCTCCTTTTTAGCAATTGTAAAGTGTTTAAATTTCCCCCAGGCATCTCCTACAACCCCCCCCCCCCCTTATCATGCAGCATGCAAGCAGATACATAGAGCATTAAATCTTAATTGGGTGCATATTTGAGTTTATCGAACCTGTAATCAAAAAGTGGTGATCTTATTAGCTAATCGACAATGACGCCACATCATCTGTCAGTGGTGTGTTGCTGGAATGGAAATGAGCATAGCCATGGGTGTATCTAGCAGGGTGCAGGGGGTGCACTTGCAGAACCCTAAACCATATCAAATGCAAATACAAAATCTTCAGCTTGGAATAAACTTTGCTTCCTTTCTGCTTACTCTGATTATTCTGTTAAATAGTTATTTTCTTGTGCAAAACGTAGGACAATCAAGGGCCAATAATTTTACAGGATTCAACATTGCAGAAAAATTATCCTTCTCTGATCTTTTTGAAATACACTTGGAAAATATCACTAAGTATTCCATGTCTAGATTATTTGATCACATCACTGGAAGAAAGTTTTTTTCCTGTGAAAATGTACAAGCCTTCTCTTTACTCTTATTGCAGCCTGCAATAATAGAGTTGGAGATATGTTGGAAATATGTCATATTAGTGTTGGAGATATGTCATATGTTGGAGATCCAAGTCAAAGAGCTAAACAAAAAGTCTGTGATATTTACAATTTTGAAACATTTGGTAGGAAAGCAGAACTCTGGTACAAGACTTGGGAAGAGAAGAAAGCAAAAAATGACAATATGAAGGGGATGACAATGGACGAATTAGGAAAAGATGTGATAACCTTTTTCACAGATGAAACATACTCTCCTCATACTTTGCCCCAACCATGTACCAGAAGTACTACCGAGCTCTCGTTTAGTACCTTGCGCAGAGTGATAACTTGACTGCGCTCAACAAGGACGGAGGATCACTTTAAAGAGACTCCGTAACAAAAATTGTGTGTGTGTTGAGTGTGTGTGGGTTGTGTGTGTTGAGTGTGCCTCAAAAGCTGCTTCAAGAAAGAAAGATGGAATTAGAAAAGCAGGATCTGGAAAGGTTGAGCACAGATTTTTTTTTGTGTGTAATTTGTTATTACCGTATTATTATTACTGTTAAGACTAAGGCCTCTTTCACCACCCATCATCTGCTCCCATACATTGGACAGGTGCTTGACAGCGCTTGGCACACCCCTATTGAGTAACAGCTTAGGCTATGACGTGACATGTCACTTTTTTTGCCGATGGGTCAATTCTTGTAACGGTCACAATGGGATCCCTGGGCAAAATTGACCCTGGATCTCCCCCGACAGATCCTTTTTCTTCTCTAAAGCAAAATTAGGAGACCTTTGTTGCTGCCTCATTCCCCTCCAGGACTCCAAGCCAGTTGCTGGACTCCCTACCATAACTGTGCTCCTTGGGGCTGCCACAGAGTCTTCAGCAGAGTAGTGACTCACCTGTCCTGGTGGACGCATTCCTCTAGTGGTCCTGGGCTCTGTGCACTCCTGTCTTCATCCTCGCAGGGACGCCTCTCTATGTTATATGTAATAGTATACTGCAAGTCACAGAGAAGATGCAGCCAGTGATGGATGAAGATGGGGAGCACGGTTCCCTCCAGAGCAGCTGGCTCGGGGTCCTGGGGCAATTGCCTAGATTGTCCATATGATAGTGCCGGCCCTGATAATAGGGGTTCTATAATTGCTTTCCTGAACTGATATTGCAGTTCTGATTCAGTTTAGATGTGAAAAATACTTAAAGCAACAAAGGTTCCATGCATGCATCGACATCTGAGACAAGAATTTTATTACGTTTAATATTTTAAAGCACCAAACCAAGGCTGATTGCCGTCTGCTTGTGGCTTTTAGTTCTATAGCATATGTGTGATGACTAATTGTAAAGCACACAATAACATCATCTAATTGATCTCTGCTCATTTCCAGTAAACTGCTGGGAAATTAAGTGTGAGGTTATGTTTCACTGAATGAGAATGAAGAGATGAAGAGAGCATATCAGGTCTTTATAACAACAAAATGGCTGCTAATTGTGAAGTAAAAGGTTACAGGGGGTCAAAGAAATTATCTATAACTTCATAGAAATGATTGGAGGAGCCACGTAAGTACTGTGCAGTTATGGTATCTTCATCACAGTGAGGAGTCGCCTCTGCAGGATTACTGTAAGAAATGATTTTGAAATGAACATTTATTCTTCAGTGAACATATAGTAGCCTATTAATGGCCCTACATGCCTAAAAGGCAATTGTTATTTAAACCTTTTAAGCTCTAAACTTGATTCACTGGTCGAGATCCCGTTCTCCTACTATTGACCAATGCAGGAAAGGCATTTGGACAGGGTGAACCGGGATTTATCAACGGTGTACAGCAAAGTCCCTAGTGTCTGGCCCAGATGGGGATTGCCTGCTTGCCGGTTGGTTGAGCAACCAGCCAAAAATAGCACAAAGCTCCCCCCGTGCATGCAGCTTACCGATCCTCCGGATGGCTGTCATCTACACATCCTACAGCTCTCAGTGGCTTTCCGGCATCTTCCATGTACGGCTCCCGGCGTGTCACCTGACCCGCATTGGATCAGATGACACGCCGGGAGCCATGCATGGATGTCGGAAAGCCACTGGGAGCTACAGGATGTGTAGAAGTCTGTACCCAGAGGATGGGTAAGTAGTTTCTGACCTGAAAGCCCCCAAAGTTCTGTCCCCATTATCCCTCTCAGGCATGCTGGTTAGTTGAAACTTCCATTTGCCTGATTTCTGGATAATGGGACCTGTGGTGTAACTACAATTCAAAGAGCCCCCCCAGTGAAACTTTGATGGAGGCCCCAAATGTTCACACCCCTTCCCTTGCCTCCCCTTGGTGCCCTTCATGGCCTTAGAGCCCATCTCACCAGGGTCATAAAACAAGTGTGGTCATCATCATGATCTTCACACCCATAATAAGTGTAGCCACAAAAACACCTGATCTGAAGGATGGACCCCTGTATCAGGGGAAGGGAAGGTTAGTAGTTGGAGCCCCCACAGCTCTAGCCCCCCTCCCTGGGATCGCAGGTGCTGCTCCCCTCTAGTTACACCCCTGACTGGGACTTTGCTGTACAATTATATATACAGGTAGGATTGGGAGAGAGAATGCACTCACTTATTATGATGCTTTATATGAACCGCAAAGGTAAATGCTAAGGCCCCATTTACACTTAAAGGGGAACTGAAGAGAGAGGTATATGGAGGCTGTCATGTTTATTTCCTTTTAAACAATACCAGTTGCCTGGCAGCCCTGCTGGTCTATTTCTCTGCAGTAGTATCTGAATAACACCAGAAACAAGCATGCAGCTAGTCTTGTCAGATCTGACTTTAAAGTCTGAAACACTTGATCTGCTGCATGCTTGTTCAGGGGCTATAGCTAATAGTATTAGAGGCACAGGATTAGCAGGGCTGCCAGGCAACTGGTATTGATTAAAAGGAAATAAACATGACAGCCTCCATATACTTCTCTCTTCAGTTCCCCTTTAATCAGTTGCTCTCAGTTATAACTGAAGTATTGCCCATGTTTCCCAATGGTTCAGTTCACACTATACACATTTTAACTGAAAGATTTTTCATAATGCACTGCTATGGAGAAGAAAAAAAAATGCGTACCAACTGAAGTGTAAATGGGGCCTAGCGGTTTCCTGTCGGAGTCATTGACATTAAAAATGGCACACGTCAAAGTCGTCCTCTGTCCCCCGCTATCTTTGCACTTTTATTAGAGCCATTTCTGAGCAGGATACATGGGAACTCTTGCATACGGGGCATCTAACTTCCCGGTCAGAACATAAAGTGGCAGCATATGTGGACGCCATGCTCTACTTCCTTGCAGACCCACATATAGCGCTTCTTAATCTTATAGCAGACTTCCAAAGATACAGACAACTTTCTGATAGGAAGATTATGAAGACATGAAGCCCCGGGGATTCTACTCCCAAAGGCACAGAAAAAAAGACCACAAAGTAACGTCCCCTTTAAATGGCCACCAAAAGCTTTGAAATATCTGGGAACTTACATCACTCCAAACCCTAGGAACATCACAGAATGCAACCATTACCGACGCCTTAAAAATATCACTGAAGACCTTTCAGTTTGGATGCAGCAATATTACTTGTGGTTTGGAAGAAATAATATAATTAAAATATCTATTGTCCCCCAAATGGTATACCTTTTTAAAACCTTGCTGATGACCTTAACCAGCTGTATTCTTTAAAAAAGGTACTCAAACTTTTATCGATTTTATATGGAACGGTTGAAAACCAAGACTAAAATTATCCCAACAAACTAAGAATAAGAAACAAGGGGGGATGTTTGTTCCAGGTCCTAAGCTTTATAGTGAAGCTGCATCATTAATGAGAATAATAATCTGGTATAGACATCCAAACCAGAAAAGGTTGGTCTGTATGGAAAAAGAGCTAATTGAATGCTGTCTAACCAATGCACCATGAATAGGCAAACCCTTAACCCTAAAAGACACTGCACTGTCTTTGATATCAAATATCTTGGAAAACTTCTTCAAACATAGATCTAATAAGATGGCAGCTTTTTCTTTCAGCTAAGGTGCTAGGATGCATAACAAAAAGAATCTGCAATTGCACCAAAAGTCCAAAGTTGTGGTTTAGAATGAAGCCAACATCAATTTGCTAGTTAGACAAACATCACATTTATTCTTGTACAGATTTCTTCAAGTCCATGCAGATTGAGGAATAACATGCAGCTTTGCATGCAGCATTCCAAATAAGGGCCTGACACGTGTTTCGCTGTAACCAACCGACTCCTCGGAGGCACACGAAATACTGTCAATGTCAGACTTAAACCGTCTCAATAAATCCGTGAGGCTAACAAGAAAGTGCTTTACCCCAAGCGTATCTCTACTCGATAGTGAAGTGCGGTAGCCCTATACTATTTGTAGGTAATATTTTATACTTGCCCGGAGGTTTGCCTCACCGTGGCACAAGTGCCTAGTATAATATACTTTGCATGCAAACCATATTGGAAGCTAAAGTTCCTCCTACATTAATAAATGTTAGCACTTGTCTAGGATGCAGGGCATGCATTTTTCAGTCTGGCAGAGGCGGTGTATGCCTGTGCGATTAACCATTCAATTGCAACATGGGTTTAGGGACGCGCAGCCTTTCCCCCAACTTTTTTTTTAACTTTGTAACTATGGCGTCAATTCACCAGAGAGGATTTACTAAGAGAAAAAAGGTAGGTAGTTTATCTCATGAGGTATTTTAACACTCTGGAGTCAATTCACCAGTGTGAGAGGACAGAGAGAAAAAAGTTCGATAGCAGGGGATAATGGAGAGATATGCATGAGGAAAGTGTGAGAAAGCAGAGAGTTAGGTAATCGGTATTAATGATTTACATGGGATACTTTTCCTCTCTGTAAGCTTGAAAGTGAAGCATTGTGGGTAGGAGGAGGAGTTTTACCACTACGTGACCAGAGTATTCCTGCCTTTTACTGCCGGATCATATCATAAATCATATCACAAGTGAGTCTGAACTTCTTCACTACCTCTGTCTCAGTAAAATTATCACGAACTGTTCTCTCATGAAAAATACAAGAGGCGATTAAACAGACCCTCCTCCTGCGCCTTCGTCTCCTCATAATAACAGCAAGCTCTAAGGCCTAGTGCACACCAGAGCGGTCCGGCTGCGTTTTGCGATCCGCTTGCGGCTGCGGATACGCTTGGGTAATGTATTTCAATGGGCTGGTGCACACCAGAGCGGGAGGCGTTTTGCAGAAATGCATACTCCCGGGCTGCTGCAGATTTTGGATTGCGGAGGCATTTCTGCCTCAATGTTAAGTATAGGAAAAACGCAAACCGCTCTGAAAAACGGCACTTCAGAGCGGTTTGCCAGGCAGTTTTCGTTACAGTAGCTGTTCAGTAACAGCTTTACTGTAACAATACATGAAATCTACTACACCAAAAACGCTTCACAAAACCGCAAAATGCTAGCTGAAACGCTACAGAAAAATAAGAAAAAGCATTTCAAAATCTGCTAGCATTTTGCGGATCTGCTAGCGGTTTTTGGTGTGCACCAGGCCTAACAGAATAAGCTCAAAAGGCTCCATCTTCCACAGCAGCAGTTGCTGTGTGAGAACCACGATATCTCCAGGTTCATTCAGGGGATAAAGAGATGAAAAAATAACGAATGGCCACACCCCCTTCCTTCCTTGGTGAATTGTGATTTGGAGAAAAACTAACTACTAACTATCACTTATTTATCTCATACTTATATCACATTTATCTCTTGCATTTCTCTCTGTCGATATTTTCCCCTATACTTCTGGAGAATTGCTATTTGGAGATATCACAGGAGGTAAATTACCTCCCAAGAGATAAATAGGTTGGTAACCTCTGGTGAATTGACGCCTATGTAACTGTCAGGTTAGCTGCTCCCAGCCCCTCCTCCTGAGTTTCCTGTTTGCATGATGAGTAGTAGCGGATTTGCATGTGATTTGCATCTGAATTGAATGCGAAGTGTGCAGAGAATCTATTTAGGTGCTGCACACTGAGCTGGTGGTCATTTCGGATGCAGCCTTAGTGGTATGCGCAGGCGTTCTCCTCAATATTTTATACTTACCGGAGTAATAAAGGAAATATGATTTTGTTGACTGTGAACCTTATAAGCTTATTTTCAGGATGCTCATGAGTTAAGCATCTTAAAAAATTGCTTTCCATTTAAGATCTGATAAATTCCTGAATTTTCTACATACTTTCCAGTGATGTAATACATTTTTACAGAAACCAACATGTAATTTTATTGTGTATTTAGCGGTTCTCGAGGAGTTTTTCAATCAATGATGTGTAAGCAAGTTTGGTGAGAGAGCAGCGCCATCTCACAAGGGCTTCCTAGTGTTAGATTCATCTCCAGAATGTAGGATTTGGATCTGCGAGATTGACTGCACAGCTGGGACCACACATGATCTTTCCTCCAGGATATTCCAGTACTTTGCCTGTCAACAAATTACACTCTTCTACGTGGATTTACAACAGTGCGCTACAGTGGCATAACAGAGACTGCCCGGCAAAATTAAACTGTTTACACAGAACGCGGGAAGGCAGAAGTTTCCCAGCGCAAGGAAAACACCCAGAACAAAATTAGCACTGAGCCTTTTCCAGTGATCAAAAGGAAACCAACGTATGTGAAACTTTATCACTCAGGCTGATGGGATGGTGGAGTTTGAAGGCTGAAATGTTGAAGGAATGATTACGGTCTAGACTTGTTATAACAGGAAACGACAGAAAATCGCTCAAGTCAAACACAACAAATAGCAACGCAGGGCTTGTGTGTTTTGAGGTTACGTGTTTACGTGTTCAGGGGTGCACCACACAGATGTTGTTATGTGTCTTCCTATATTTCTGCCTGCAGGGACATTTCTGGCATCTTATAACACTGCATGGTTCAGAAGTGGTTAAAGCGGACCTAAACTCAGAACTTCCTCTCCGCTCTAAAAGATACGCAACAGCATAATAACCCTTACAGAAAAACATTTCTTTGTTACAGCTGATATAAATTCTGCAGTAAATCTGCAGTTTGTCTATTTCCTGCTTTCATAGAAGCAGACATAGTGTTAACATCCTGTGTTTACAAATGAGCTCTCTACCTTGGCAGTCAGCTGACACAGCTAAGGGATCAAGTTGCAACTTTTGCTTAGTCATAGATGAACGGGAGTTAGATGGGCTAAACTCTCTAAATACACACAGAGTGCATTTCTCTCTGTTTTTCTTCAGTCCCGTGCGAGACTTCAGGTCCACATTAAAGACTACACTAAAACATATAGCGTACCTTGAATCTTAAAATATTGTATCTAAAGATCACAAGGCAACAACCAGTAGATACTCCCCTGCCTCCCCCCCCCCCCCTCCTCCCCTTCCTTCTCCAGCAGTGGATATTACCTTGTGATTCTGCCTGGTGTCAGTCTCTTTTGTATCATGGTACCTAACAGTGTAACAGTTACAATAAGTTCTGCCCCAGATGTCCTCCAAGCAGAGTAGAGGCATCCGGCATGGCACCACACAGTAGCCAGCATGCTCCAAATAGGCACCCAGCATGGCACCATAGCACCCAGCATGGCATTACAGCACCCAGCAATGGGGGGTATGGTGGGTGCTTTGGTGCCTCTGTGTGAGCATATTGGGTGCTGTGATGCCATGCTGGGTGCTGTGATGCCTTTATGGAGGCATGGAGGCAGCTGTGGTTCTTCTTTGGGGGCATGCTGGGAGTTGTGGTGCCTCAATGGGAGGTCCATGGGAGCATGGTAGTTGGTCCACTAGAAGGTCAGGGAATGCTATGGGGGACTGCCTGATAGCCTGGCGGCAGGCCAGACACTGCCTATTTATGTGATATGCTGCATTCTTTTTTTTGTTTGTAATAATGGAGATATGGCTTCATCCAACATTTTGCTGGGCAGGCCTACCCAGACCACTGTTAACACGTATATTTGGTTCCACCCATGACCACACCCACATTCCTGTGCATGGCCACACCTATTTTTCAGCTGGAGTGCCCAAAATTGCCCTGGATCTCTTAGGATCCTAGCAATGCCCCTGCCACACCAGGTACCGTACAATGTTCCAGCAGCACCTAGTAAGAGGAATGGGTTAGTAGGCCACTGACCCCCCCCCCCCATTACAGCCCCATCGCCCCCTTTCTCCTTTTAAAACCTAATTTTTAAGTACAGGTTACAGTTCTTTCTATACTACGTTTTGGGTCTTCAGTAGGATAAGTAAACAAAGGTGCACATCACATTTTGATTGCCCAGTTTTACCACATCAATGTAGTTAGGAGACCAACAGATTTTCAATGTAATGTAATGTAAGTAAGCTCTCAAACTCAATGGAGGTATTAAAATTGGTCAATTAAGAATGGTTGTGTGTACCAGCCTTAACTTTGAAAATTCACTTCTCCTTTAAAGGGAACCTCTACTTTTATGAAGTAAATCTTTTCAGTTTGGTTTTCTACATTTCAACATTGAAGACAAATGTATCAGCTTGCTGACTTTTTTTGTGCTTATGAAATATAATTAATGTACAAATTTTCTACAAGAATATAACACAGGAGTGCCAAAGTTCTGCTGATGGTCAATTACCCAGGTGTCGAAAATGAGTAACAATAGCTACTGCTCTGCAGAGCCGGGACAAGGTCCTCCAGCACCTAAGGCTGAGACACCAAATTGCGCCCCTCCTTCCCTCCCAACCCAGCTGTCACACACTGATTGCTATTAGACTAAGAGGGGCCCAGGGCCCCCAACACCTTACTCTCTAGTTATCTGGCTTTCAGTCACTGCCATGTATCCCCTTTTCTTATTTCTCTTTGCTTCAAACACAATAGGGGAATGATAGCTGAGTTGGGTGCCCCCTCCCACACTGCGCCCTGCAGAAAGATGGGAGTTTCATGGGTAGGGATGGTCAGAAATGCCAATTACAGATTCTGATGTATCTTCATTTTACCCATTTTTCCGATGGGCGTGGCCGCGGCGGCAGCCCCAGAGCCGCCTAACCCCGATCGGTGTAAGGTTCTGTGGGCTTGTTTTGCAGGAGATTGCGTGCGCTGATGCGCGCGTATCCCTGCTTGAATGACGGAGCTCCGCTCCATCATCAGCCTCCCAGCGGTGATCGCTGCTAGGAGACTGTTAGATGGTGAAGCTGCCGTCTGATTAGTCTGTACAGCGCTGCAATCCCCCTGGGTGAGACAGAAGCGATCCGCTGTCATAGGCTGAAGCCTATGACAGTCGATCACACTGATTGGAGGGCTGTGGGAGGGAGGGGGATGAGTAAAATAATTTTTTAAAAAAATAGGTTTATTTATTAAATAAAATAACCAGAAATATTTATATAAAAAAAATAAAACATCTTGGGAGAGATCATTGCCCACCAACAGAAAGCTGTGTTGGTGGGCAGAAAAAGGGGGGGGGGTCACTTGTGTGCTGTGTTGTGCGGCCCTGCAGTGAGGCCTTAAGGCTGCAGTGTCCAATTTTGCAAAAATGGCCTGGTCTTTAGGGCGGGTTTAAGCCTTTTGGTCCTTAAGTGGTTAAATTACATAAAGACTTGTGCAGCTTCGATCTATGTTCATGGAAGCCATCTATTCAGGCAGTCCCCCTCTTAGAAGCAACTTGCTTTACAATTATTTAGACATAGAAACAAAGTTGTCTTCATGTACAAAATATACAGTGCATTACTGTTTTTTTCTTATTACTTATTTTTGAAGTTACATGTTACAATATTGTATAAACCATTGAAAAGAGCTAAAATGCATTGTTTACACTTTATGTCCAAATCCAGAGTTGTCCTAAAGTAATTATTTTTCCATGCTACCCCATGTATAACACATGACTCAACTTACAAACAAATTCAACTTGAAGGAAACCTAAACTGAGAAGGATATGGATTTCTCCTTTTAAAATAATACCAGTTGCCTGGCAGCCCTGCTGATCCTGTGTCTCTAATACTTTTAGCTACAGCCCCTCAACAAGCATCCATATTAGGTGCTCTGACAGAAGTCAGACTGGATTAGCTGCATGCTTGTTTCAGGTGTGTGATTCAGCCTCTGCTGCAGCTAAAGAGATCAGCAGGACTGCAGAGCAACTAGTTTTGTTTAGAAGGAAACATCCATATCCCTCTCAGTTGAGGTTCCCTTTAAGGCTGGGGTCCCCAACCTTTTTCGGGCCAGGGACCGGTAACCGTCCAAAATTTTCTCTGGGGCCCGCGGGGGTTGGGGGGGGGGGGGGATATTCGCGGCGGCACAGCAAGCACAGTTGCCCCAGTATAGGGAGCTAGTATAGAGACCCAGTATAGCTAATATAGTGCCCAGTGTGCCCCAGTATAGCTAGAATAGTGCCCCATGTGCCCCAGTATAGCTAGAATAGTGCCCCATGTGCCCCAGTATAGCTAGAATAGTGCCCCATGTGCCCCAGTATAGATAATATAGTGCCCAGTGTGCCCCAGTATAGCTAGAATAGTGCCCCATGTGCCCCAGTATAGCTAGAATAGTGCCCCATGTGCCCCAGTATAGCTAATATAGTGCCCAGTGTGCCCCAGTATAGCTAGAATAGTGCCCCATGTGCCTCAGTATAGCTAGAATAGTGCCCCATGTGCCCCAGTATAGCTAATATAGTGCCCAGTGTGCCCCAGTATAGCTAGAATAGTGCCCCATGTGCCTCAGTATAGCTAGAATAGTGCCCCATGTGCCCCAGTATAGCTAATATAGTGCCCAGTGTGCCCCAGTATAGCTAGTATAGTGCCCCAGTATAGCTAGAATAGTGCCCCATGTGCCCCAGTATAGCTAGAATAGTGCCCCATGTGCCCCAGTATGGCTAGTATAGTGCCCCATGTGCCCCAGTATAGCTAGTATAGTGCCCCAGTATAGCTAGAATAGTGCCCCATGTGCCCCAGTATAGCTAGTATAGTGCCCCAGTATAGCTAGAATAGTGCCCCATGTGCCCCAGCATAGCTAGTATAGTGCCCCATGTGCCCCAGTATAGCTAGAATAGTGCCAGTGCCCCATGTGCCCCAGTATAGCTAGAATAGTGCCCCAGTATAGCTAGAATAGTGCCCCATGTGCCCCAGTATAGCTAGAATAGTGCCCCATGTGCCCCAGTATAGCTAGTATAGTGCCCCAGTATAGCTAGAATAGTGCCCCAGTATAGCTAGTATAGTGCCCCATGTGCCCCAGTATATCTAGTATAGTGCCCCAGTATAGCTAGAATAGTGCCCCAGTATAGCTAGTATAGTGCCCCAGTATAGCTAGAATAGTGCCCCATGTGCCCCAGTATAGCTAGAATAGTGCCCCATGTGCCCCGTATAGCTAGAATAGTGCCCCAGTATAGCTAGAATAGTACCCCAGTATAGCTAGAATAGTGCCCCAGTGTAGCGCCCCATGTGCCCCAGTGTAGGCCACCCTCCGCCCCGCGGCCGCAGCTCCTGTTACCTTAGGAGCTGGCGGCCGCTTCCTGTCACAGATTCCCGTAGCCGCTCTCCTCCGTACAGCATCTTCTATTTACAGCAGCGCGTCGCACGGCTGCTGTAAGGAGGGAAGGAGGCGGGCAGCGGTTCCCATGGTAACGGCGAACGCTGCTACAGGAAGCCGCTGCCCCGCCTCCTTCCCTCCTTACAGCAGCCGCACAGGAAGCGCTGCTGTATAGGAGATGCTATACGGAGGACAGCAGCTGCGGGGAATCAGTGACAGGAAGCGGCCACCAGCTCATAAGATGACAGGAGCGGCGGCCGCGGGGGGAGGAGGGGTGAGAGGTCAGACCCGCCGCGGCCCAGCTGGCAACTGGCCACGGACCGGCAGTGGGCGGCGGCCCGGTGGTTGGGGACCCCTGCTTTAAGGTACCTGTTAATGATATAATTCTGCAGACAATAAATCATTTCAGAACGCCGCAGTAATCGATTTGAAACGATTGGTTATGCCCATTAATGGCTATATATTTTCGCTATCCATTCAGATTGATGGATACATTTCAAAAATTAGATCAATGCCATTAATCTGATCGCATTGGCTTGTGGAAATTTGCCTGTTAATGGGCATGACTGATCGTTTACCATGGCTGTCGGAATCTATTGATTGGACGCGGATTTGTGCCGTTGATGGGCAACTTTACAAACAAACTCCCGGAACTGTGTAGGTAATCGAGGACTGCCTGTATGTGTTTTTTTCTCTTCATATCAGGCCATAAAATAAATTCAGGACTATATAAATTTATTTTATTTTTTTTACAAATAAAATAGTTAAATATATATTTTAGTCATCCTTTGAGAAGAGATGAAATATCAGAGCTTAAACTTTCAGGAGAAAAAAAAATGACCAAAAAATTGTACTTTCCCTTTAGGCAACAAGAGAAACTTTAACGAACCACTGTAACAACTTGGGAGACACGCTTGGAAAGGAAAACGACCTGGCTCTGATCATTGACGGACAGACTCTGAAGTACGCGCTTTCTTTTGAAGTTCGCCAGTGCTTCCTGGACCTGGCGCTCTCCTGCAAGGCTGTCATCTGCTGCAGGTACACTGAATACATCAGAAAGCCACACTGTATTCCAAAAGTGCTTATGTCTGCAGCTAGGGCTGTAAAACCTATACTGGACCTTGTAAAACAGTTTGCTAGGAAAATGTATAGTGCAGATATGCGCTTGACTGCCAAAATCAGGGAGAAAAAAAGAGGAGAAATTTAACTGCAACGTTTTATTATGACCAAAACAGAAACATAAGCTAATCTGAGCTGGAAAACTACAATGTAACCAGATGTTGATTTGTTTTATGTTTCCTGCTGTATTTTTTATTTAAGATCTCTTGGATTTGTTCCTTTTCTTGACAGCTAAGGTGGTGAGCCTTATTTATTTTTTACTGTTGACTGTGATGGTTGACAGGAACACTTGCTAAAGAGTCTGGTGTCATGGGGAACCTTGAAAGGAATGTGGACAAGTCAGACTGGTGCATCTTCCTAATGATGTGTACCCCAGGCACCTGGTATTGAACGCCGCCATGTTGTTGTCTTCTGGTATATTTTTGAGAATGCACAGCATCCATTAAAGATTGTTTCTTGCTTCCCCGCTAGTATCCTGTGTCTTCAGTACTGATCGTTTGTGAAGTAAATGCATTCAATGGTAAGAAAGTGGAATTTATCTGTCCAGGTAACATTATTAACTTAAAGAGGGACTTTAGCGATAAGGAGAAAAAATAAATCGATACATTGCAAAGTGAGAAGTAGAATAGAAGCGAGATCAAGAAATTGTTTTTCGCCATGTAATTTGTTCATGTTGTTTGATCAACAATGAGCCTGCAGGTAATCATCTTTACTACTGGCAGACAAGAAAAAGATAGACGGCACCAACTGCCATTATTTATAACCACACCCACTAACATTGCGATAGGCTAAAAGGTTGGTTTTTTTGTTTTTGTTTTTTTATAGATATACATATGAACAGAAAAAAATACTGGCAGTTGGAAACAGCTGTTATTTCCCACAATGCAACAAGGTTCACAGACAGAAAACTGTCAGGACCTAGATCCTGACATCACACTGTGGGAGGGGTTTCACCACAATATCAGCCACACAGACCCCGCTGATGATCTATTTGAGAAAAGTTAAAGGTTTTTCTTTGGAAAAGGGGTATCTGTTACTGATTGGGATGAAGTTCAAACCTTGGTTACAGTTCCTCTTTAAGGCTACTTTCACACCAAGCCATTGTGTTTTAGGGAAAGTTAAGGTCGCATAACGTGCCCCTAACGCAACGCATGGTAGTGTTGAAGTTGGACGTCAGATTGAGCTGCATTATGCAGCTCTCAAAGCAGCCGCTCCAGGTTAGTGATAGGAAGTCCGGATCTTCTTAAAGATTCGGATCATTTGAATTGGATCATTGAAAAGATCTGGATCTTTGAACCGAATCATTTGAATCATTTTACTAGGGAAGCTGACTGGGGGTGAAATGACTAGCTGGACAGGACTTTCCCTGCACTGTACATTCTGTATGTTCCTGTGTCTTCCAGACAGACATCCACTGTGAACCGAATCTTTCATTGTGATGATCCGGATGATTCGACTCACAAAAAATATCCGGATCAAATGAACGATTTGTTCATGATCCGGACAACACTACAGTCCCACCAGGAGTCACCACAGTGCAGTGAATATTAATTAGCCATGTGGCTGGCCGCAGAGGTGGAGGGGAGACCTCCTCCTCCAACATTACTGAGCATGTGCAAGCAGTCTAACGTGGCTTAGCCCTGCATAACGTACAGCATGCAGCACTTTGTTTAAACGTGCTGCGTTACAATGTAACGCACCGTGTGCACTGTGAACAGCACATTGATTTTACAGTGCTGTGAGTTAGGCTGCGTTACTGGCAGCTGTAACGTGGGACTTTAACGTCCCACTGTGAAAAAAGCCTAAAGTAACACTGAAAGAGAGAGGTAAGGCTCTGGATCCTATAGAGCCTTCATAGTCCTGTCTCCATGTCCTCGTTCCAGCGCTGTTACCTCCGTTGCAGGTATTCCTCCAACTGGTGCCTTTGGGGATCCTTGGAAGTTTTCGGAAGCACTTGTGTCCTCAAGTGTTTCAGAAGACGGGCGGCTGCATACTGCGCACTCCTGCTTGCTTGCACATGCACAGTACAGAGCCTCCTGTCTTCGGAAGAACTTGGGGACACTAGTGCTTCCGAAACTTTCCAAGGGCTCCCGGAGGTGGCAAATTTGAACAAAGGGCAGCACTGGAACTAGGACATCGGGAGAGGATCGGGAAGCCTCTATGAGATCCAGGTCCTTAGAGAATAATTTTTTTTCTCCTGAGTGTTCACCTAGGTTATATTTTTACACCTTGTCAAAAAGATACATTTTTTAAACCATAAGCAATCAAGAAAATAATCAAAACATTTTTGACAATACTTATGCTGGTTTGATTTCCTTCTGGCATTAAAAGTACGTTACAAATAATTTGAACGTGTCATCATTGAGATAAGCCACCTCAAACTTTTTTCAGTTTAGTTGCTTTTACCTTAGTTTTATCATACCCTAGTTTTTTCCCCCTTTGCGTTACCAACCCTCCTTCGGGAGCGGAATGCTATTTGGCCGGGTGGCCTTAACACCACCTTTGCAACCATCTAGAACTTTTTGTACAAGAGAGCGACCATATCAAGCCTGGCTGGTCACCCGAGTGGAGTGGGGTTTATTGATCTCCATCTGCCTACAGTGGTTGGTGAGTACATTACATCGACTCTACAACACTTTTTTCTTATTGTCGTGACTTACTGCACCATCGGGCTCCCGGTGTCTGTGTGTTTTTTGTTTTTATGCAGGGTCCCCCCCCCCCCCCCCAAACTTTTTTCACCCTACCCACGCATAAACGGTGTAATTTTTTTAAGTGTCCACACACCCTTCATAACAATTACGAAACAAGTTTGTTATGTGACTTCAATTAATTTCGTCCGGTAAAGTGAACTTGGTCTGGTAAGAACCTGTGTATGGGTTTATTTTGAGAAGCTACATCATTTCTGTGTGTACATAAAAACTCATAAGGGAGGTAACAAAATTGCAAACTGTGGTTCACAACCTTATTACATACCATATTATTACTGAAACATTTTAAACACCCAACCTACAAGCCAGGCTATGCGGTCAAACAGAATTGTATGCAACCCGTGACTGTTTCTTTAAGGAGTACATTCTGATTATATAATCTAGATACTGGTACAGTTCAATCTTCAGGGCCAAATTGCATGGTGAACCACAATAGCTAGGCATACACAGCAGTAACTAACTTCCAGCCTTCTACCACCTCCTGTGTGCCTATTAGCACGCCTCTCAGTATACAACTGCTACACCCTCATTACTGACACCACCACGTGTCAAACCCCCATCCAGCTCAGCCAGCCTATAGCCAGCAGCAACAGCCACACGTGGCAACTTACGTGTGGCCGAGTTACTGGATGCATCCAGTTCTTGCTTGCAACCCCGGCAGCATAGCCATTCAGAGCTCCAGTGGGAATCCAGTGGACTTTGCATGTGTAGAGGGGGGTTGCCCTGCTCGTATTGGTGTGCATGGCTGGCTGGTCAGGAAGAGAGTGAAGGCATGAGAGGCAGGGGCAACGCGGACCCAGAATGGGCAGCCAATAACGTGGCACATTTTATCGGTTCGAACTTCTGTATGTAACTCATGAATTTATTGGTGCCGGCAAAACTAATTAATATAGGCTATGATCATCCTATTGATAAAATAGGTGAGACAAAAGGTGTCTTCCTTAGGGCACCACAATGTTCAGAAACAGGAGATAAACAGCTACCCGGGCCAGGAATGTATCAATAAAATTAGGATCTCCCTAAAAACGCCAGTCCATCAGGGGGGTCTGTAAGGTTGATGTTGAGTTGAAACCCCTCCCACAGTGTGATGTCATGACAGTTTCTGTCTGTGAACCTCCTTGCATTGTGAGAAATAATGGCTATTACCAAGCAACCAGTATCTCTCTCTGTGCATATCTATATTAAAAAAGCAACCTTTTAGCCAGTGTTAGTGGGCTGTTTATAGATAACGGCAGTTGGTGCTGTGTTTTTTTTGTCTGCCAATAGTAAAGATGATAACCCTGTAGGCTCATTGTGAATCAAGCAAGCAACATGAACGAATTACGCTGCGAATATCAATCATTTCTTGATCAATCTTTTATTTTTTAACTTCTCGCTTTGTAACGTATTGATTTATTTTACTACTACTGTCTTTCGGGAAAGTTACTCTATAAGCACAAAATCCTTAATGCTTTTGGTTAGGCCATTTTTGAAATAGTTGCAAGTGAACGTATGGCTTAAGTCAGTGTGTAGTTTTTTTTTAACATTTTTTTATTTAGTTTTTGGTTATTAAGTGTTTCAAGCATATCTGTCAAGAGGAAATTGGGAAAATAACCCCAGCGCTGTGGTCTGGCTTTTGTTCACTTAAGTTTTGCCAGACTTTTGCAATCAATGTGCCAGATACCTTTCTGAAAGGTGCTTTCTTGTTTACTCAGCAATTTCAACTCATTTTGTGGAGTTAGCAAGGCTTGAATTCAGCGTTTAGAATAATAGTAATGCAAGTTGGTAAAATAAGCTGTTTTTCAGCATTTTTATTTATTTTCTAAATTCACAGATCATTGGCTAAAAACACTTTACAGAGAATGTAGTGCTACTCCCATCTGTCTCCGCCCCCCGGTCTCACAATCTATTGTCCCTACATGCATGCAGTAGGCAGCATGAGATCTTAACAACTTGACTTGTAAAGCTATGTACTCACCTGGCGATTTTCCTGACAACCGACGATTTTTAGACGCCACCGCTAGGTGGGTACAGAAGCACGACTGTGAATGCTGCACAGCGTCATGCAATGACTAAAGACCGACACGGCGGATCGGATCTCTAAGATCCCCGACGACACTGTGCAAAGTACTGCGAACATTGGAAGTCTAGCTCACGCTGCCGTGTACGTCACGTGACCTCACACTTAACCCGTCGACATTAAGAGGTGTCGCTAGTGACCGTTGTCAAGGGGAAGTCACAGAACCCGTCGAATGGTGAGTATGCAGCTTAACAAGTCGCCTTGCTGGGCTGTTTCTAGCCCTTTTGTCACTCCAGGCAAGAAGTCCCGTCCTCCCGTGTCACCACTCACTCCAGGAAAAAAACATGTACGCACTAAAGAATATATGAATGAACCAAGTGACATATAAGGTGGATGCTTAATACAGGGAGTCCCCGAGATACAAACAGCTCACCGATCCTTGCTGCATTTCCTTGCACATTCACTTCCTGAACTCTCATAACGTAATGTGTAAATGCAGAGAATAGCACAGCAGAAGCTGTGCTTGCGCTTGGGTCAGAAGGAGCCTAAGCATAGTGGCACAAAGGAATGAACAGGGGGCAGAGGTAGCACAAGGGGGACAGAAGGAGGCAAAAAGGGGGACAGAAGTAGTCACAGGGGGACAGGAGGAGGAACAAAGGGGACAGAAGGAGACAGAGGGACACAGAAAGAGACACAAAGGTGGACAGAAGGATGCATGGGGGGGGGGGGGGGGACACAGTGTCGGCTGCCTGCATCTTACACTAACAACAGAAGCAGGTAATAAAACACCCGTGGTGTGGTGCTTAGTCTAGGTGTCAAAGCCTAAAAACGCCCCTGCTGCCTTGGAATCTGAATGTATGCCTCCCCTTAAATTACCCTGCCATAACCCCTAACCTAGCCTTAAAGGATACCCGAGTCAAACATTATGGTAGAAAATGAGGCTACTGACATTATAGGCTATAGTCAATGAGGAAATATTAGAGTCATGGTTATTGACCAGTATTCGATGGAACCCCAGGGGTTTGGTGAGTCGGTCTCGGGGGTTCGGCGGAGGTGTGTCCAACTCCAATCCGTTCAGTAAATATTCATTGACTTATGTTTTTGTGTGACATTCATGTTCTATTGGTTTTGTTCTTTGAAAACAGTGATTGTATGTGCAACTGATGCATGGTTCATTTAGAGCACTAATAATATGTATCCTATGCTTTGAATTTGTAAAAAAAAAATGTATATTTCTGCAACTACGAAGGGTATGGAGTGGCATAACTAGAGGGGAGCAGGGGGGCCCATGTGAGGGGGCCCAGACTACCCAACTACTAACCTTCCCCTTTCTCTGATACTCCAGATCAGGTGTTTATGTGGCTGCACGTTAAGTGTGGCCATCAGGATCTTCACACTCATGTTTTATGAGCCTTGTAAGATGGGCCTCCAGGCCGTGAGGGTCACCAAGAAGAGGCATAGGAAGGGCTGTGAACATTAAAGAGAACCTGAAATGGGATGAAGTAAAAAAATATATACATACCCGGGGCTTCCTCCAGCCCCCTCCAGGCTTAGCGATTCCACGCTGTCCTCCTCTGCCTCTTCGTTTGTCCTCAATTGGCCCTAGAAAGTCCTCTGGTCTGAGACCAGACTGCGCCTACTCTGACTGCCCCTAACTAGAGTATTTTTTGGGCCAGTTGGGAGAGAACAAGGAGTCGACTGAGGACGACGAGGAAGTGATTAGGCCGGAGGGCGCTGATGGAAGCCCCAGGTATGTATATTTTTTTTATTTCATCTCAGGTGCACTTTAAGGGGCCCACTCAAAGTTTGTTTTGAGGTGCCCCATGCTTTGTAGTTAAGCCCCTGGTACGAACTACGATGGGTTCGGCTAACGAGCATAAGAAACTTGCGAGGTTCCATACCCCCAACAAGGTTTATACAGTGTTCTGTATTAAAGGGCCACACCACGTACAATTTGGTATTCGTGACAGGTTCACCTGATACTTAGTCACTGAGTTGTAACATACGATTCTTTCCCAGTGTACCTCGGTACATCTTTGCCGTTGTTGCCGCTCTTTGACTAGACTTCGTTCAAGTTTCAAATATATGCAGCCTAATTTGTGAAATGCAAACAGTTTGCTGATCAGGAGTGAGGAAAAACTGATAAAGGGTAATTTTTTATCGCCCTTAATTTTAAGCTCTAATTATCATTTTGATTTGGCTTGCACTAATGGTCATCATGTTAATTGCTTGCGTCGCCTACAGTTATGGATGCTTGTGGATTTGCATAAATCATTTCCCACTAATTTCCATATGATTAGCAGGAATAGGTTTATGAGCGCTGACGTGACCCAGTAAGTCTTGTTCAGCTTAATACGTGACAGGATCTCGTCTCTGTGGAGAGTGTGATAAAAGTAGCAGCAAAATAATGTCAATATCCTGGACGGAATATTTTTTCTGTGGCGTGTCTTGGCGCTAGCCGGGATTGAAATAGCACAGTTAAGAGTATTAATGGCATTTAAGCTGACTAAACATTCCTACACTTACTTAAACTAAGTCCACTGAGATGTTCAGTTTGTGATGGATGCCTTTGTCTCTCCTGAGGGGACTGCTAGCGAGAGCTCCTCGCCTCACTTCCTGTCTCTGCTCCCAGAACGACACCACCAGGAGGCCGACTTCTGGATTTTCTATTCGTTTACTTGACATTTCAAATAATCCAGCAGTGCCTCATTAGCATTGCAAAGTGTGAGTGGTTCCAGGGCAAAGATCATTCCAGGGGGCCTCGCAACGTTTATAACATTTCTAGAAGGTGCTTTATGATTAAGTTTAATTTAAAGTGTACCTGAAGGGAAGGAAAAGTGCCCCAGAAGGTTACTTAAGGAGTACTTGAGGCCTAAATTACAGAACCTGTCAATGACAGGCTCTATCTGAAATGATGGATAGTGGGGGGTTTGGAGTTAAATACATACCTGAGGTACTCTGCCCCCCTCCTCAGCAGTGGTGGTGGCCATGTTTTTAGAGACTGCTGAAGCTCTTTGGAAACCTCCACCTCTGTGGCTGTCATCCACCAATCAGGCCGCAGCTGCCAACTTGAGGGCGGGCTGCAGCTATGCAGTTGGGTGTTGGTGGCATATCAGCAGCTAGTTTTTAAAGAGAACCCGAGGTGGGTTTGAAGAATATTATCTGCATACAGAGGCTGGATCTGCCTATACAGCCCAGCCTCTGTTGCTATCCCAAACCCCCCTAAGGTCCCCCTGCACTCTGCAATCCCTCATAAATCACAGCCATGCTGCTGACAAACAGCTTGTCAGAGCTGGCTGTGTTTATCTCTATAGTGTCAGTCTGCTGCTCTCCCCGCCTCCTGCAGAACTCCAGTCCCCACCTGCATCCTTTCCCTCCCTGCTGATTGGAGGGAAGGGACGGAGGCAGGGACCGGAGCTATGCAGGAGGCGGGGGAGCAGCTGAGACTGACACTACAGATGTAAACACAGCCTCACAGCATGGCTGTGATTTATGAGGGATTGCAGAGTGCAGGGGGACCTTAGTGGGGTTTGGGATAGCAACAGAGGCTTGGCTGTATAGGCAGATCCAGCCTCTGTATGCAGATAACATTCTTTAAACACACCTCGGGTTCTCTTTAAGAAAAAATCGCCAGGGCATGTCTCTGAGGGGAGGGGGTTGGTTTGTGGGTTGGGACTCCATGGCAGGTGAGTATTTAATTCCCCCCAAGGTCAGGAGAGAGGGGGTTGAAAATGTTTTTAGGGTGGAGTCTCAAAGAACAGGGAGAGGTTGCTGCGAATCTCCTGCCCTCTCTTCATTTCTGGGCTTTCAGTTTTGGTTGGGTAGGTGTTTTGTGTTCTGGTCATTGCAGCTGGAGGGGTAAGGTCTCCAGAGGTGGGTCAGTAAATGAGGCATGTGAGTATTTACCTCGGTGCAAATACCTCTAGTGAACCGATTGTGATCTACTGTGAAACGTGTTTGTATTGTAAGCAGTTAAAAATCTGACAGAACCAACAGGTTTTGGACTAGGCAATCTCCTCATGGGGGATTCTCTGGGTTTTTTGTTTTCAAAAGCATTTCCTGAATGGCAGTTGCTACGTCTAACTGCCAAAATAGTGAAAAGGGAGGCTGGCTGGAATCTTCCTATTTTGGCAGTTAAGACTTAGCATCTGCTATCCAGGAAATGCTTTTGAACACAAAGAAAACCCTGAGAATTCCCCTTGAGTAGATGGACTAGTCCAAAACCTGTCAGTTCTTTCAGGTTTTTAACTGCTTACTTATTCCACTATAGTGGTCCTTTAATTGGATTTTTATGGTCAATTCCTGCTCTGTTCCTATAATACTTTTTTTTTTTAACCTTTTCCTCTTTATAGGGACGAACGAGCTCCTCAGCAATGCTGGTTCTGAGTGCTCATATGCCTGTTCATAACAATAGTTGTTCGTTCATGTGGCTAGTGCTGTTGCATAGCAACTTGTCATTAGAATCAAAACTTCCTGAGTAGATGTGCCTACATTCAGCATTCCTTGGTACTGTCCACCATGATAATGATATTGTCACACAAGATGCAATGATATCAGCATCTATAACAAAGACAAGATGTCTTGTAAGCTTCAGTGTCAGTCTCACTGGTGACTTTCTACATTTCATAATTGGCCAGGTAGTAACAATATATATATTTGCCATCACAGCCAGTTTCAGGTATACGTTTTCTTCTCATTCATTTGCAGGGCACAAGCAGTCCAGGCTTCCTCACAGCTGCTTCCTGTGCACTGGCTTATTTGTAATGAGTGGTTATTAGCGCACGCATGTTCCTGCAGTTTTCTTTAATCTCACTTCCCCACCTACGCTCCTTCCTACAATAATTTCCTTTCCTCCCACCCACTTTCCCCTGCATCCCTCGGAGAGGAGACAGGAGAGGCGCTGAGGTTCCAGCGCTGCTGAGGTAAAACCTTGTACAAGGCTAGTGACCTGTCTGATAATGGGCTAAGAACAATGACAGTTAAAGAGGACTTGTAGTGAAAATAGCATAATGAATAAAATTGCTTATTTACAATATTAATTTATAGATTATTTAGTCAGTGTTTGCACATTGTAACATCTTTCCTCACCGTGATTTACTTTTACAGGCCCGGATTTACCTCACAGGAGCCTATAGGCACAGATGTCCTGGCACCTTAGATTTTGCTCTCCATGAACCTACAAACCCCCGCCGAATCGCACTACAACTGTGGTGGCTGTCCCAGCTGTCACTTCCCCATGACTTCTCTTGCCTATCAGGGGTAGATACAGGTGCACCTTAGTATTAGGTAGCCAGAGCTATCCTCAGTATTAAGTAGCTTGAGGTGTCCCCAAGTATTAGGTAGCTAGAGATGCCCCTGACTGAAGGGAGATCTGGTCAGTGGAATGCTGAGAGTAAAGTCATCAAGACTTTGCATAGGGAAGGAGGGAGGGAGGGAGGCGCTTGGGGAGGGGAGTGAGCCACCTTTCCATCATCAGGCGCCTGTAGGAACGTGCTTATGGTAAATTCAGCCATGTACATTTAGTTCTGCCAGGTGATCTGTACGGAATTTTTGTTACTGAGAGCTCTATACACAGAGGGAGTTACTGGTTGCTTTGCAATTGGAAACATGTTATTTCCCACAATGCAACAAGGTTCACAGACAGGAAACTATTAGGACCATGGTCATGACATCACTCTGTAGGAGGGGTTTTACCACAGTATCAGCCATACAGACGTCCCTGATGATCTATTCCAGAAAAGGTAAAGATTTCTTGTGGGAAAGGGGGTATCAGCTACTGATTGGGATGGAGTTCAATCCTGGGTTACAGTTCCTATTTTAGGAGGAACTTTCCTGTAAGATATTAGTAGTGGGAAAAAATTAAACCAAGACATTGCAAAGTGAGAAGTTAAAAAACAGAAGCTAGATCAAGAAATGATTGAAGCCTCTTTCATACTTATCATGTGACGTTGTGTTGCAGTACTCTCCTCCCCCGCTGCAGCTCGCACACTGGCCATTCATGTCTGAGAGACAGGCCACAGTACCTGCGGGGCAATGCGATGCAACAGAAGTGGCCCGGGTGATACAGAGGCTTCAGGGCATTGCCATGTGCACCGCCAGGGGCGTCGCTAGCCCCAAAGATCAGTGGCACGTGCCCCGGATCTATTCTGGGGTGCCCCGGATGTCACCCAGGCAGAGTCAAATGTGGTGCCTCAATGGCGGGCATGCTGGGAGATGTGATGCATCAATGGGGGGTATACTGGGTGCTGTGGTGCCTCTATGTGGGCATACTGGATGCTGTGGTGCCATGCTGGGCACTGTGATGCCATTATGGGAGCATGCAGGGAGCTGTGATTTCTACTTTGGGGCATGCTGGGAGTTGTGGTGTCTCAATGGGAGGCCTGTGGGAGCATGATTGGAGAGGGACCACTAGAAGGTCAGGGAATGCTATGGAGGAACTGCCAGACAACCTGGCAGCAGCAGCAAGCCAGACTAGCTAGCTTGGAAAGTCTGCCTATTTATGTGATTTGCTGCATTTTTTTTGTCCATGTAAATTTGGCTCCACCCATGACTAAACCCACATTCTGGCATGTGGCCACACCCATTTTTTGGCCAGAGTGCCCAAAAGTGCCCCGGATCTCTTAGGATACTAGCAACGCCCCTGTGCACCGCAACTCTATGGGAGTCAATGGCACTGCAAACAATTTTTAAAGATGTTCGCTGGAGAGGTGAGGTGCGCATGCATAGATCGGGGAAACTGACATGACGTGCTTCCTCTCCGGAAGTTAGCACATTACTGAGCCCCCTGTGGGGGCACGCAGATTTCCCTGTCGGCCCGGTGTGCCCCTGGGAACAAAATACAGATAATGGCGCAGTGCGATGCATTGCGGTGGGGTCTTATACTGCATGAAAATCACACCGCACCATGTGTGATGGGGCCTGATACCTGCTCCAGTGTGAGCCTACATCATCTTTAATGCTGGCAGGCATTAAAAAAACGAACAGCATAAACATACCTAGTAACAATGCGGTAGGCTAAAAGGTTGATATATACTGTACTGACTGCATATGCACCGAGGGAGATACCACTTGATTGGCATTTGGAAACAGCTCTTACACATAACACAACAAGGTTCACAGACAGGAAATTGGCAGGGGCATGGCTCTGACATCATACTGTGGGAGGGGTTTCACCACAATATTAGCCATACAGATTTCCCTGATGCACTATTTGAGAAAAGATAAAGATCTCTCCTGGGAAAGAGGTTATCAGCTACTGATTGGGATGAAGTTCAATCCTGGTTTAAAGATCCGCTTTAAAGCAAACCTGAACAGAGGAAACATCCTAAATGTAAATTGTTCCGTCGCGACTCAATGTATTGCCTCCATAATCGAGCATGGGGGAAGGCCCCTTTGAAATACTTGTATCGCGATTTGATGCAATCACATTGTCCATTGCTACGTGATACAACAAACATAGGGCTTGATTCACTAAAGCGTGATAACTGCATATTTTGCATTTATATTTTAATATTATTTAGAGAACGAGTCTTTTGTTAGCAGATGCCCTCTTATTATAGCCAAGGTTTCTTTTTCTTCAGTAGCTTCTGATGTATGTATGATCATCTTTGTACTGCATGAGACTTGCACCTCTTTCAGTGAATGTTTTATGCTTTTATGTGTTCGTTATTTCTGCCGGCTTGAAGTGCTCTGCTCTCTGGCTGCCAATCTCCAGTATCGAGGGGAATATTGATTTTTAGTGGAGGCTGTAAAAATCGATATTTTACTAGATGCCAGAGAGCTGTTACTAAAGATGGAGTTTCATGGACTGCAGAATTTTTTTTCAGAGACTCGCAGCTGATGAAACGAGATCAATGTACGTCTTCTGGTCCACCGCCGTCTTTTAATAATTGAAGGCCGATGCAGGTCCTGGGCATTGAGGTCCCTCTGCAGTAATATTTTAATATGGATGACAGGAGATCATAAAGTTGGTGCTTGCGCTCCTCCGGTGCTGTTGTTACTGAACCCCTGGGCTAATGTGACAGCCCCCGAAACGTGCGCATACTGGAATACTTAGCAAGCGGAAAGCTGATGGCAAGAGGAAAGCTTCTGTTAATTAACATTTTAGTGGTTTCCACAAATGAAGCAAATGATCTCAGCGTTTTCCATGACTGATTGTTTGAGCAGAGCGGGAGGAATTCGGCTCTCGTTGTAAGCGCCTAAGCAGTGAAACAGAGCTTTGTCTTTCATGTGGGGTGTTTAGTATTAACAGCTTTGTGCTATACTAATACAGTCATGTTCTGTCTATGAATTCCACCAACATAACACCGCATGAAACAACACTAATCTTGTGATGGGCAGGATGGTTTTAGCTCAGTGTGAGTAAGGACAGGGGCTGTGATCACTGCAAGGCCATCGTGAATGTGAGCTTAGGGAAGAGAGGGAAAGATGGCCATCAGTCAGCTGATTGTTGCCAGTGGCAATACAGGTAGTCCCCGAATTATAAACAACCGACTTGTGAACGACCTGCAGAAATAAACGGCCCGCAAATCTGTAGTTTGATTTCGTGGGAACAAGTAAAAAAATGTTACTTTGTTTTTTTCAAAAGGGAAATGGTTTTTAAACTGGTAAAATTATTTTGCTGCGGTGCACTGAGGTCACAGGAGGTCAGAGGTTACATTGGGGGGGGGGGGGGGTCACAGGAGGTCAGAGGTTACATGGGGGGGGGGGTAGAGTTGGCACAGAGGGGGACACAAGGCATGGGGGAACTGAGGTGACACAGTGGGGGAACAGAAGTGGCACAGAGGGGGACACAAGGCATGGGGGAACTGAGGTGACACAGTGGGGGAACAGAAGTGGCACAGAGGGGGACACAAGGCATGGGGAAGCAGAGGTGACACAGTGGGGGAACAGAGGGGGACACTGAAGGCATAGGGGAACTGAGGTGACACAGTGGGGGAACAGAGGTGGCACAGAGGGGGACACTGAAGGCATGGGGGAACTGAGGTGACACAGTGGGGGAACAGAGGTGGCACAGAAGGGGACACTGAAGGCACAGGGGAACAGAGGTGACACAGTGGGGGAACAGAGGTGGCACAGAAGGGGACACAAGACACAAGGAAACAGAGGTGACAGTGGGGGAACAGAGGTGACACAGTAGAGGACACTGAAGGCATGGGGGAACTGAAGTGGCTCGGAGGGGGACAATGAGGGCACAGAAGAACAGAGGGGGCACAGAAAGGGACACTGAAGGCACAGGGGAACAGAGGTGGCACAGTGGGGGAACAGAGGTGGCACAGAGGGGGGATACTGAGGGCACAGGGGAACAGAGGTAACACAGTGGGAGAACAGAGGTGGCACAGAGGGGGACACTGAGGGCACAGGGAAACAGAGGTGGCACAGTGGGGGAACAGAGGTGGCACAGAGGGGGACACTGAAGGCACAGGGGCACAGAGGGAGACACTGGGGGGGCAGGGGAACAGAGGTGGCACAGAAGAGGACACTGAAGGCATGGGGGAACTGAAGTGGCTCGGAGGGGGACAATGAGGGCACAGAAGAACAGAGGGGGCACAGAAAGGGACACTGAAGGCACAGGGGAACAGAGGTGGCACAGTGGGGGAACAGAGGTGGCACAGAGGGGGACACTGAAGGCACAGGGGCACAGAGGGAGACACTGGGGGGGCAGGGGAACAGAGGTGGCACAGTGGGGGAACAGAGGTGGCGCAGAGGGGGACACTGAAGGCACAGGGGAACAAAGGTGGCACAGAGAGGGACACTGAGGGCACAGGGGAACAGAGGTGGCACAGTGGGGGAACAGAGGTGGCACAGTGGGGGAACAGAGGTAACACAGTGGGAGAACAGAGGTGGCACAGAGGAGGACACTGAAGGCACAGGGGAACAGAGGTAACAGTGGAAGAACAGAGGTGGCACAGAGGGGGAACAGGGGTGACATAGGGGGGACACTGGAGGCAAGGAGGTACAGAGGACGGGGGACGGGGTAGAGACACAGGACTTCTTGTCTGGAGTGACAATAAGGCTAAAAATGTGCCATAACTTCAGCTGCCTGTGCTGACTGAAGTTTTTTTTTTTTTTGCCTCTTAAATGTGGCCATTAATGGTCCAATTTTTACAAAAAACAATCAACCTTCTCATCTAATCAGATATACTTGCAAAAATAAATGGATTATCGATCTGCCTATCGACCAATGATCAGATTGGTTATATTTTCTTTTATCGGATTAGAAGATCAATCATTGGCTAAAATTGCACTGTAAGCTATCACCTTTATGGCTCGTACACACGGACCAACCAACTGCCTGATTATCATCTGACTTTAGTTTGTTGGCTGATATTCAGGCAATGGGTATGCGCACAAACGACTAGCGACTGATAACAGGTGGTTTGCCCGATCCAACCATCGAATCTACTCACACAACTGTTGGGCCGATATTGTGCAGTTGGTTGCCTGTGTGCAAATCGTTTTGAATGCAGGTGTATCGTGCAGTCCTTCATTCCACTTGTGTGCGCAATATGTAAATGAGTTGGTTGTTTAGTCGGGCAGCGCAGTGGCATAGTGGTTAGCGTTCTCGCCTTGCTGCGCTGGGTCCCTGGTTGGAATCCCAGCCAGGTCAACATCTGCAAGGAGTTTGTATGTTCTCCCTGTGTCTGTGTGGGTTTCCTCTGGGCACTCCGGTTTCCTCCCACATGCCCCCAAAAAATACAGATAAGTTAATTGGCTTCCCTCTAAAATTAGCCCTAGTGTATGATACATACTCTACATGATATAGACATAGACATATGACTATGGTAGGAATTAGATTGTGAGCCCCTCTGAGGGACAGTTAAGTGACAAGACAATATACTCTGTACAGCGCTGTGGAAGATGTTGGCGCTATATAAATACTAAATAATAATAATAAAAGTTTAGTCTTCTAGTCATGTGGACATACTGCTAGTGCGGTTGGTCAGGTTGTGCAGTTGGTCATGTGCATGGTGTGCGCTTGTTGGAAGTGTGTACACAGCTTTACACTCAATACTGTCAGACAATGTAAACAGCACATATAGGTCCATTGGGGGACATTTATCAATACATTACCGACAGTTTTTTCTTCTTAATCTGTTCTAACCAGAAGGGAGAACAGTTCTGCATGATAATAAGAACCTTCTTAAATCCTAGGTAATAGTGGCAGTTTAGCATGAATTTCTAGAGCTGCACTACAGTTAAGAAAAGTGCAAATCCTTCCCTAAACTGGCGCAGATTAAGAAGTGCTTGGTAGCAGGCTAGACATCATTTAAGAATGCAGGCTACACATGATTTGTGTGGTGCTCCTCCCCCTGCTGAATTCCTCCTCAGAGCCTGCTGCTATCAATACAGCAGATGTATTGGTTACCTCAGCAACAGCAATTCTCCTCACACACTGCACTGTCTGAGAGACCTTCCTAGCTCCTCCTATTTTACAACAGTTTTAGAAGAAATCTGCACTTTCTAATGATTGCTTAAAGAGGAACTCCAGTGAAAATAATGTAATAAAAAAAGTGCTTCATTTTTACAATAATTATGTATAAATGATTTAGTCAGTGTTTGCTCATTGTAAAATCTTTGCTCTCCCCGATTTACATTCTGACATTTATTACATGGTGACATTTTTACTGTGGGCAGGTTATGTAGCTGCTGCTAGCTGTTTTGGCTGTTAACAGCTAATTCCTGTCTGTGAACCTTGTTACATTGTAACAAACTGCCAAAAGTACCGCGGTCCTAGAGCTTCTTGTGGAAGGGGTTTCAGCACAAAATCAGGTGGTCTGTTTGTGAAAAGCAATATATTTCTCATGTAAAAGGGGGTATCAGCTACTGATTGGGATAAAGTTAAATTCTTGGTAGGAGTTTCTCTTTAAGATGCCTGAGACAGTTCTGCACAGATTTCTAAAAACCTACCAATATTTTGTCTCACTCTTGATAAATGTCCCCCACTGTCTTTAGAATGCTTCCTAAGCTGAGCTGAATGCAGCCTTCTATGTTACAGCATGAAGATTTGTCATGTAATGTATACTCCTGCCTTCAGCTCCCACAAATCCCTTCAGAAGTGGCGTATGTTATTGGGCCGGAGCACGCAATGACTTTTAATTATCTTTTGTTTAGTGTCCTGCTCTTGCCCTCTGTCCGCACTCCCTGGGAGTGACATCACAAGGGGACAGACATTGTTTTCAGGGAAGCAGGAAAAGAGAAACCGCAGAGGAGCCAAACTGCAATGCTGTGGCTTGGAACGGCCCCAAGCCTGACTCCAGCAGCAGTAATAAGTTTAGTGGACAGGACTCGAATGTTAAATGAACGGCACTGAAAGGAACAGGAGAGTATTAAATTATGATTTGCAAGGTATTACTGGTGAAATAGTTTGCAGCTCCGTCACTAATGATGCCAGGTGCAGTCCTCACCTTCACGGATCACCATTCTGAATTACAGCGTAGTAAGCTAGAGTGTGCTGTGAGAAGCATCCCTCCAAGGCTAATGGCTGCTCACAAATAAGCACATGTATTTTGTGCCTGTTTACAGCTGCGAGGGAGATGTGTCGCTAGGTCTGGGTTGTTAATTGTTTTTAGTCACAAGCAAATTTATTTTTTGTCGCGCTCCTTCTTCCGCATACGTCACGTATGGCTTCACATGCCGGCCGCTTCGCGTCATCACGGCGGCCGGCGTGACAGTACGGCGCATGCACGATTTGCGTGCGGCTGGTCTGGTCAGTACTTCCTGTGAGAGTGTGATTGGACAGTGCAGTGCAAGAGACCAGACCAGCAGCGGCACGCAGATCTCTCTGACTCTCTCGGTAAGTGATTCCCGCTCGCTGCCGCTGCTGGCTGCAATTTTGGAGTTTGGAATGTGGAAGGGAGGCCCTAGGTGAGGGAGGGGGGGAGGCTTCCCCCCCCTCCCCACCGCTCTGTGCCCACTGCCCCCCCTTCCAGCCTGGGGGCACCCACTAACTGGGGACACCTATAGACCTGGGGCTATCTATACTGGGGACACCTATAGACCTGGGGATATCTATACTGGGGATACCTATAGACCTGCCTACCAAACTGGGGACACCTGTAGACCTGGGGCTATCTATACTGGGGACACCTATAGACCTGCCTACCAAACTGGGGATACCTATAGACCTAGGGCTATCTATACTGGTGACACCTATAGACCTGCCTACCAAACTGGGGACACCTATAGACCTCAGGCTATCTATACTGGGGGCACCTATAAACCTGGGGCTATCTATACTGGGGACACCTATAGACCTGGGGCTATCTATACTGGGGACACGTATAGACCTGCCTACCAAACTGGGGACACCTGTAGACCTGGGGCTATCTATACTGGGGACACCTATAGACCTGGGGCTATCTATACTGGGGACACCTATAGACCTGCCTACCAAACTGGAGACACCTATAGACCTGGGGCTATCTATACTGGTGACACCTATAGACCTGCCTACCAAACTGGGGACACCTATAGACCTGGGGCTATCTATACTGGGGACACCTATGGACCTGGGGCTATCTATACTGGGTACACCTATATACCTGCTGCCTATCTAAACTGGGGACACCTATAGAGCTGGCTACCTAAACTGGGGACACCTATAGACCTGCCCGTCAGGCCCTCTCTTTTTTGGGGAATCTGCTGCCAATCTGATTGCATTTTGTGGGTATATCTGCTGCCAATCTGATTGCATTTTGTGGGTATATCTGCTGCCAATCTGATTGCATTTTGTGGGTATATCTGCTGCCAATCTCATTGCATTTTGTGCGCGCCGCATGTGGACATATCCCTGTTGGGGACTGTCCTCAGACGTGCTCACAATCTATTCCTACCATAATCATGCAAAATTTCTAGAGTACCTGCGTACTGTATGTGAGCCCAAAATGGGGGTGGGGGGGAGAAGGGATCAGGGGGTGGGGGGCAGGCTGAAACTTTCTTGGTGGGCCTTAGTGTCCCAGTCTGACCCTGCTGGTTAGCTTCCTTATTACTTGTTTACCAGGTAAAAATAAAGAATTGATTTTTTATTTTATGCCCGACAGCCTGACAGGCCCAAAGTGATGCATAGCCTTAAGCTCCCAAGGCCTAACCTTAACCATCTTCCCGTTGCAAACCTGCCTCAAAGAATGCAAAATATTGGGCATCGCGGAAGTTTGGGCGTCGCCATACATGCCGCTCATATTTCCAGCTGCCCTACAGAGGACCTGCCTGCATACTACTGTACTGTGTATTGTACACATAGTTAGTCCAGACACCAGGGGTACAGGAACCTCACAAACAAGAGGAGCCACAGAAGCAGACATCACAGAATAGTCCTGATTACAGCAATGTACTCTTCCTTACTGGAAATTCTGTAAAGATGGCACTCCAGGGGGCCCTAAATCATTTTGCTGCAGGGAACCTGACATATAATTACACTCCCGCCTTCCCTCCATGTACATGTGATTACCTGGACATGAAGATGAAACCTGCTGATTTGACTATCAGTCAGACCTGGCAGCTGTCCCACCCTTCGCAATTCATGGCTGGACCGATGCCCGCCCTCGCCCCTCACACTACATTATGCCATGTCCGGAACACAGAGGAGGATTGTTCATCCACTGATCACCTCACAGATTCTGAAGAGTATCCATATCAGGCAAACGTCACCATAACAGATAATGAATGAATGAGTTAAAGGCAAGAATGCTTAACGCAAAGAATTCACCTCATAGTAGCGCTCAAAACTTGTTTTCAAATTCAAAATAAATCACTTGAGTGGCAAATCTCATCCTTATCATTTTAACAGGTCTTGTCTCCAGTTTTATCAGGGTTTATGTGCTGCTTTCTGTGAAGGCTGTCTGCTAGAATAATGGAAATATCCTGCAGAAAGTAAGAGAGATGGAGACAGATCTTATCTTCAAACTTCCG
Source organism: Hyperolius riggenbachi (assembly GCF_040937935.1). Classification (NCBI taxonomy): domain Eukaryota; kingdom Metazoa; phylum Chordata; class Amphibia; order Anura; family Hyperoliidae; genus Hyperolius; species Hyperolius riggenbachi. The sequence goes on along the minus strand of NC_090647.1, from coordinate 82,414,564 downwards.
CCCATAAATCCATAATTTGCGCTGACTTTGTAATAACCCCCTGGAGGATACAGTGCAGGATGAGCAGTGACCCAGAGGGTTTCCTTTCTATAGATGCTGAATATTGGGGGGGAAGAGCGCAGGACACAACAGCACAGTCCTCTGGAGACAACCTGTGACAGCTTCTCTCATACTGGATTTCAGGACAATGTCATTGAAATGCATGCCATTGTAACTTGAAACCTGCAAATAATGGTGCACCTGGAACTCAATCTCTATGAGGAGTGCGTGTTTGCCAGTGGGAGATTATCATGCACTTCATAAACTCATAATAATTCAGTGTTAGTCTATTGCAGAGCTTGTGGCGGCTTGAAACGCGGGGATCTCGGACTGCTTTATTTTCTTATGAATATACCATGACATAAATGAATAAGGGCTGCCATAGAGAAGAAGTGGACATTAGGTTATAATGGAGCTGATCCACAAAGCAGCGTTATACTGTAATGCAGGGTTCCTCAAACTTTTTTGGCCAAGGGCCGGGTCAACATACTTCAGACTGCTGGGGGGCCGGAACATACATAAACAGATGTTGAAAAACATTACATTAAATCTAGGTATTGATTCCCCCAATCATGCCTGGAGGAGAACTCCCAGCAGCAGCCATTCAGTCATGCGGCGCCCCGAAGAACGTTTTTTTCCACCAGACAGTGAAGCATACCCAGGTGACAACCTGATGCAGAATATGATTGGAAGCCAGCGAATGACTGCTTGCTGGCTTCTACAGTATGTGGATGGGTGGTGCCAGTAAAGCCGGGCAGAGGCAGTGGAAGGGAGAGGCTCAGGGCGCAGTGTAGAAGGGGGCGCACAATTCACTCAGCTATCATTCCCCTATTGTGTTTGAAGCAGAGAGAAATAAGAAAAGGGATACATGGCAGTGACTGCAAGCCAGATAACTAGAGATTAAGGTGCGGGGGTGTTGGGGGCCCTGGGGCACCTCTTAGTCTAATAGCAATCCATGCGTGACGGCTGGGGTGGCAGGGATGAAGGGGCGCACTTGGGTGTCTCAGCTTTGGGTACTGGAGGACCTTGTCCCTGCTCTGGGTGCCAGCACTGCTACTGTATAGACGGGCAGCCAACATTTAAAGGTACAGTGGGCTGCATCTATAAATTATACATTTTCTGTTTGGGGGGCCAGTGAAAAAGCCTCGGCGGGCCGCATTCGGCCCGTGGGCCTTAGTTTGAGGACCACTGCTGTACTGTATAGATTTAAAGAGGTACTGTAGTGATATACAGTAGAATGCAGTAAATTAATCAGGATACCCCTTTTTACCTGAATAAACTTAGTATTGGCATCAGAAACATTTCCTATAGCTATAGATTACTGCAAATTGCTTGTAACCCCACCCTCTCAGTGATGTCTAGGCAGATGTCTAGGCTAGGAGACTAGATACAGTATATTTTGTAGAGGTTTTGGAATTGTCAGAAACAAACATTGCACAGAGATAACCTGCCAGTACTAAAGAGTTTGTATGTTCTCCATTTGAGTTTCCTTTGGGCACTCTGTTTCCTCCCACATCCCCAAAACATGCAGATAAGTTAATTGGCTTCCCCCTAAAAATTGGCCCTAGACTAGATTAGTGGTCCTCAAACTAAGGCCCCCAGAGGCTTTTTTACCGGCCCTTCACACACAAAATGTATCACTTATAGATATGGTCAGCTACATCTTTAAGTATTGGTGGTCCGCATATAGAATAGCAGTGCTGGCACCACCCATCCACATGGAAGCCAGAAAGCAGTAATTTGCTGGTTTCCAATCAAATTTCACTTCAGGTGACACTGCAGTCCAACTGGACTTCTGGTTGTCATCTGGGTATGCTTCACTGTGTGGCCCGCAAAGACTTCATTTTATGCATACTTTGGCCCCCCAGCAAGTCTGAAGTATGTTGACCCCAACCCTCGACCCAAAACATTTGGGGACCCCTGGACTAGATTGTGAGCTCATTTGAGAGACAGTTGACTATGTGACATGACTATGTACTCTGCACAGCACTGGTAGCTGTCAGCTCTGTACAAATACTAAATAATAATAATAATTTGTTATTTTAATAAGTCGTTGTTGTTTTAATAATAAGTTGTTATGTTTTATAAGTCGTAAAGTCACCCCCAAGTTCAGAGTTACCTGCTGATGCTAGATGCCAAACTATCTCCTGCATGCTCTTGTAATTGTATTCCACACCCATACTAAGCTATAGTTCCAAAACAATCGGTGGAGCTCAGTATTTGAACTTACCGGTAAATACATTTTTACCACTGACATTTTTCTTAACCATGTTTTTACTTCCTGCTGAAAGTTGTTCCCTGAAAGGTGAACAGACATGCTTCGAAAATAAGAGTGTAGCCAGTACACTTATTCAAAGACAACCTTGAATTGGGTGGATAGGATTTTCGATTCTTGATGCTTACCAATGGCGCGGTATCGCTGGGTGGGTTGGTATATATGATAATTGTATATGTATATACTCACAAGTGTGAGTTGCAGAACCTGCAACCACCGTCATAGCCTGCAGAAAACGTAACCGCCCCAGCTCGGTATCCCAGGTCTGTTGCTGCAGATGCAGGTTAGTCGCTCTCCTTGAATAGTTTAGAGCAGTGTTTCTCAACATTTTATTGATATGTACCCCATTTAAAACCCTGTACTCACCAAGTACCCCCTAGCATAGTAAACATTATTACTAGTACCCCTTGACAAATGTATATTTAATCATAGTACATGATAATTGGTTCTAAACAGTTTCCAAGCATTTATGATTGCTTTTAATTAGCTAATACACTAACTTGGTGTTGTTTAACCACTTTGTCCTCCTTGACGTATAAAAACGTCTAGAAGGACATGCACGCTCCCGAGGATGATCGCGCGCGTGCACGCGCACTCCCGGCTGCGGATTCGGTAACCCAGGAATCAATGAATGGTGCACGATCACTGATTCCTCTCCCCCGCAGAAAAAGCGACAGCTTCTCTCGGAAGCTTCGCTTTTTCTGAGTCTATGTCCCTCTAAGCGTACATTGTACGCTTAGTGACGTCATGTAAACAAACTCAAGGTTGCCATCTTGTGGCCAAAGAGTAAAACTACATCTAAAAGTAAAAAAAAAATTACACTACACAAATATTTCTCTAAATAAAACACTATTTACTTCCCACCCTCCCAAAAATACCCACATAAAATGTTTAAAAAAAACAACCAAAAACATTACAATAAAAAAAACTAAACACATAAATATTTACCTAAGGGTCTAAACTATTTAAATATCTATGTAAAGATGAAATATTTCTATATTTTTTTTTTATAAGCTTGTAAATAGTGATGGATGCAGAACGGAAAAAATTATCTTTTAATTCCAAATAAAATATTGTCGCCATACATTGTGATAGGGACATAATTTAAACGGTGAAATAACCGTGACAAATGGGCAATTACAATACGTGGGTTTTAATTATGGAGGCATGTATTATTTTAAAACTATAATGGCCGAAAACTGAGAAATGATTTTTTCCGTTTTTTTCTTATTCTTACTGTTAAAATGCATTTATAGTAAGGTAGCTATTAGCAAAATGTACCCCCCAAAGAAAGCCTAATTGGTGGCGGAAAAAACAAGATATAGATCAGTTAATTGTGATAAGTAGTGATAAAGTTATAGGCGAATGAATGGGAGGTGAACATTGCTCGGATGCATAAAGTGAAAACGACTGAGAGCTTAAGTGGTTAAAAAGGATTTATCATTTTCTAAAACTCTAACTTTGTTATTCTTGGTTAAGTATATCAAGGCCGCGTACCCCCTGGAACCATCAGAAGTACCCACTGGGGTACGTGTGCCGCACGTTGAGAACCTATGGTTTAGAGGATAAAGTCCTTGTGGCTATTAAAAACACAAAGGTTATAGACTAAACTAAACACAGTGGTGGAGGCACCCTTGATGAACAATGGCAGGTGCGCTTGTGCTCGAGATCATTACATTTACGGCACTTGTATTGACCTGAGGAAGCCGGCCAAGACCCGTGAAACGCGTTGTCTTAACGTGCGGAAAAGCCGGAAATAAATGTTTTTTTTTCCATTATGCTTGGTTGGTTCTTCTGAGAAGGTAAGACGTACACTTCTCATTTATGCTTTAGCTTACAGTTGTCATTATTCATCAAGGGAGCCTCCACCAGTGTTTTTAGTATAGTCTTTTTATAGATAATGGGGTTTAGGGTGGGTGAAATCCAGCCGCTACATAACAAATACACCTCCAGTTACATAACAAACACAGTACTTGAAGGCACAGGCCAGCCATTCATTAGCTTTGGTATTTTGTTTAATTTGCTTCTTTCCCTCGAGTGTTTGTGAAGAGAATGAGTAGTTCAGTCCTGTAAGCTGGCTGCCGCTCTCAGCTAGAGTCTCCTCTATTTCGCTTTCACCTTTTCCTCACTGTAAATACTTAATCCACAGAAACGTACAACAAATTAAATGTTACTATGGCCGAGACTCTCGCAACACCAGGCTGAACTGATGAAAGCCAAAAAAGCCTAAAACAGCTGTCTGCAATTTGGATTAAATGGCTCTGGAACATTAATAGGCATTAGGTGTGCTATAAACCAGCAGTCCTGGATGCATGCCTGGCTTTCCAGGAACATAAATGAAGGATTTGCATATTCACCCAGTTTCCTGAAGTGATGCATTATGGGAGTTACTTTTTTCTCATGTGTAGCTGAATAATACCTTCAGTTTTGAGGAAGGAATGATTATACTTGTTAGAGTAAAAGGATAAAGAATGAAGGCGCTGTATTACTGCAGGAGTATGAGATGCAAGTGATCACCAGAAAGGCAAGTATTTTTAGTATAGGTGATTCGAATGATGGTTAAATCTTATGAATCGGGAGGTCAGTGGGCCATAAATTCATTACAGCTGGAGGTTAAAGGGAACATGAAGCGAGAAGTATGTGGAGGCAGCCATATTTCTTTCCTTCTAAACAAAACCAGTTGCCTGGCAGCAGGGTCAGTTTAAGGGCCCCCAGGGCAAACTTAAGCTGGACCCTTCCCCCTCCTTTCCCCCCAGCAAAAGTACAGTATAGGTAGACAGAGTCCAGTCCCCCAGTATAGGTAGGCATAGCCTCTCTGGGAGAGGTAGGCAGAACCCCCCATCACTCACCTCTCCAGGCTCTCGGAATCTTCAGTGTCTTCCCCCTCAGCGCCACCTAGCGGCCGGAGTTCATTACTGCAGCTGGTGTCTCTCATTATGTACAGTAACTTGCCTGGTACATAATGAGAGATGCCGGCTGCAGCAATGGAGACCGGCTCAGAGAGGCGCTGGGGAGAAGAAGCTGAGTCTGCGTGGGAACCTTAGAGGTGAGTTTTCCGATTCGCTTGCCAACTCTGCAATTGCCACGGCGGGGGAGGGGCGACACTCGAGCCTCTCCCTCGGCCCGGCCCTGGCAGCTACATGTGCAGGGGCCCTGGAGAGCAGCGGGGGTAGATTACGTGCCGGGGTCTGGCCAATCACCGTGATCAGAAAGTGGAAAAAGAAAAAAAGGCTCTTGTCCACAAAGGGTTCAGAGCCCTTGGTCCAAAAGGAGTTAACCTACCAACAAGCAAAAAAATACTCAGAAAAATTTTGATAGGAATATTTCACCCACTTTTTGGTACTTTTTCAATTGCAAAGTGTTAAAAAGAACTTTTTAAGCAGGAGATAGGAAAATATTTACTAGGAGAAATCTTAAAGAGAACCTGTACTGAAAAAATGTCCCCTGGGGGGTACTTACCTCAGGAGGGGGAAGCCTCTGGATCTTATTGAGGCTTCCCCTGTCCTTCCCATCCCACGGTGGTCTGTCTAGGCCGTTTCCAATTGTGGGCATGAAAATATTTACTTTCTCTGGCTCCAGCACAGGCGCAGTAGCTGCTCTCAGCTAGGATCAGGCGGAACTAGCCGATCGCAGTCGGGTCCGCTCTACTGCACAGGCGCAAGACCATTGTGGGACTGAGGAGGACAGGGGAAGCCTCAGGGGTGCTTTTTTCAGTACAGGTTCTCTTTAGGAGAAAAAGTGAGTTGAAAAAGGATCCCAGGGCCTGATCCAATTCACTTATTGTCCTAGATTTTCTCCTGGGAAATAATGTTTCATCTTCTGTTTCAAATAACTTTTCAGCATTCTGCAATTGAAAAAGGACCAAAAAGTACGTGAAAAAGTACTGCCAAAATTATTCGGAGTATTTACTTGCTTACTGGTAGATCTGAGCAGTTTCTGCTCCACTTCTCCTCGCACTGGTTCTGATAAATCTGCTTCACTCTGTGCCTTGAAAATCCCAAAGGATCGGCGCCACTCCAGAAGACAGTATCAAAAAAAGCTCTTTTATTGCATCAAAGTGTAGGCCTTTCAACTGCATCAACAGGGATGTGTGAGGGAGTAGGCTGGTGTTGTACTTATACTGGTTGAACTCGATGGACATATGTCTTTTTTCAACCAAAATAACTATGTAACTATGTAGGCTACAGTAATATTGCTGTAGCCTACACTTTAATGCAATAAAAGAGCTTTTTTGATACTGCCCTCTGGAGTGGTGCCGATCCTTTGGGATTTTTGATTGCTGTCGGTCTTATTGGACACTGAGACTTGGATCGTGGCACACCACCTCTATTCTGTATGGTGCCCCTCCTGAACTTTGTGTCACTCGGTGCCTTGAGCATGAATAGAGGAATTAGTGGCAAACGTCTGTACATTCTCAGGAGATTAAGTCTGCAGGCACAGCATCGGCTGTTGGAAACGTGTAAATATGTCGCCTGTACTGGCTGCGGAACGTTATAGTGTAAAAGGTCTGCCAAGAATCCTTTCAATCGGGATTAGCTCTGGTGAGATATACCTGTTGCAACAGACAAAAGGCTATCAGTGGATAATTGATGTCAAGCGGCCTTGTGAAAAGACAAATAGGACCTCGCTCAGCATGAGAGCTGGGATAAAGTATATCATCGGGAAGATTATTGCATCTTTTGTATAAAGCAAACACACAAAAGCATTTAAGTTTCTTTGCAGCAGTTTTCGTTAAGTGGTACTTTGTTGCTTGAGCTAATGGCATATAATCCTTTCTGGGTACAAATGTTTCTTTACCCTGGCTTTTTTTGGAATACGTTAGTGTATGCTCAGCCAGGCTGGGTAGGGATAATACATTTTCAGTTGCGGTATGATGCCAAGACATTTTTTGATAACTGTAATAAACCAGGTTACTTGGGATGGGCAATAGAAAGATATCCAGCGCATGACAGCATTGCTTATTCCTTGGTATAATCTTTTTACAGCATCATTTCTATAGGTTATGTTTTCCTGATGTTCTTAAAGCGGGCCCGAACTCAGAACTTCCTCTCTGCTCGAATAGATAAGCAACAGCATAATAACCTTTAAAGAAAAATATTACTTTGTTACAGCTGATGCATATCCTGAAATAAATATGCAGTGTGTCTATTTCTTGCTTTCGTGGAAGCAGACACAGGGTTAACATCCTGTGTTACTGACTGAGAACATTAAAGGAAACCAGAGATGAACGCTTTGGCACAAAAAAAACCATATCCCCCAATAGATTTTACAAAATAAATACTATACCTGGTATTTTTGCTGTTCTGGTGTATGTTTTTTTGTTTTTTTTTACTAAAACTCAATGCAAAACACAGTTAACCCCCTTGCCGGTCCAATTCCCGCGGCAGCACAGCACTTTTTTTTTACATTTTTTTTTTTAAATCATGTAGCGAGCCCAGGGCTCGTTACATGATAGCCGCTGAGCAGCGGCATCCCCCCACCCACTCCGATCGCCTCCGGCGATCAGAGTAAGCAGGAAATCCCGTTCAGAACGGGATTTCCTGCTGGGCTTCCCTGGTCGCCATGGAGACGGGGCGGGATGACGTCACCAGCGTCATGGACGTCGGGACGTCAGAGGGAATCCCGATCCACCCCTCAGCGCTGCCTGGCACTGATTGGCCAGGCTGCGCAAGGGGTCTGGAGGGGAGGGGGCGGCGCGGCGGGTAGCGGCAAATCGGGGGCGAGCGGCGGCGAGCGGAATATGCACACAGCTAGCAAAGTGCTAGCTGCGTGCAATAAAAGAAAAATTATGCAAATCGGCCCAGCGGGGCCTGAGAAATCCTCCTGCGCAGGTTACCCCGAGCTGAGCTCGGGATAACCGGCAAGGAGGTTAATCAGAAAAGCATATTATTTAGTGGCCTGTGTGCAAAATGAAATCACCATTTCTAAAAACCTCTTATGAGTAACAAATATAGATTAAAAAAAATGTTTTTCAATATACCCTTACATTAGCAGCTCCTCCCATCTCATCACAGCTCTCTGTGATGCTGCAAATATACAGAACAGGAAAGCAGAGCCAGAAGGGGGCAGGCTTGGGCTTGAAAAGACAAAAGAGAAGACAGATTTAGCTATAATGATTTCTGAGCAAAGCCAGACTGAATGCTCAGTCGGGGATTTTATCAGGGCTGATAACAAGCAGGCTGAGCAGTGAAGGTTGAAACAGAGAGCATGGTAGGTGTTTTCTCTAATGTTCCCACTGATATATATGGTAAAATACATGAGAGTGCTTCATCTCTGGTTCACTTTAAATCAAGCGGGGCAAATTGTTGGGTGCTGTGTGATCACTCCAAATGGGGAGGGGGGGTTGCATGGGCATCTGTACAAGTTTGCCTCAGGCAGCACAAAGTCTAGAATCGTCCCTAAATGGCCCGGCTGCTTTTAATGAATCTGTGTAACAGGTAAATCCATTTTTAGGGCAAAGAGCAATTTTTCATTGTAATAACCGCCCAAGGCCTGGGCCTGTGTGGCCATTCTAGAAATCTGGCCTTGCCATTGCATCTTCGTATAGTGTCATTATTTAGTCTGCATTCTATCAGTTCAGCCACAATTTGTTTACTGTTTGTCTGCCAAGCCCACCACCGCTAAACCTTAACAGAAAAACATTCACAGGTTGGGTCCTGAGAAAAAAATACTTGGTCCGAATCCCATGCCAGAAAGTTCTACCCCTGGAAGAATTAGGATATATTGCCTTTCAACAATCCCAGTTTCGTTAGTTAACCACAATCTTTATAGAACTATATAAAGAGCAGAGAAAAAAATCAGCTCAGATTGTTGCCTCTCATTATGCTCGGGTCTGGCTCTGTGAGTGTAAAAACAGATGTAGGTAATTTCAGGAGCACGAGATCCCAACAGTAATCTCAAATTCATTTAATTTCAAAGGTTTCCTCACTACAGAATGGAAATCTTAAAGATAAATAATGGGATTTATAAAGAATGATCTCAAGGACTTTTGGGGAACCGGCCAAAGCACTTCCCAGAGGGACTATGACATCACATGCTGCCAGAACACGGAACATACGTGAGGGGTGCCTGGCGTCATGTAACATGTAGACTGCCAAACTGCTACCTGCCTTATATCTCCTTTTACTAATGAAAGTTCAGCCACATTAATGGAGATCAGACATATTGTAGGAAACCTGGTAGAGATTTTCAGTAATTGAGTCCTGCAAGTATTACAAACATTTAATATAGTAATGCCCTATTTTTATGTATGTTCTAATTTTTTCTAGGTCATGCTATGTCGGAACATATACAATACAATGGGCTGATTCGAAAGAATGTAGGTAAACAGGGGCGCCTCTTAGGGTAAAATACACTAAAATCTGATAAAAAAAGGGGTTGCGGTGGACTTACCTCCGGGTATATGACACAGATAGTCAAATTTCTAAAATAGGTTTTAATTACGACATAAAAATATTAAAAACTCAGATTGCAACTCGTTTCACAGGAATTTCCTGCTTCTTCAGGAAAAATATATAGGAGACTTTGACCCAGCAAGTGTAGGTTCGGCCCCTCCATTCTTTTATGTCATAGTTAAAAGCTATTTTAGAAATTTGAACTCTTAAGTCCACCACTTCCTCCTTTTTAACTTAATTTTATTGTATTTCACAATAGAGGGGCTTCTGTTACTTACGTTGTTTCTAATTATATTGTCCACCCTTGGTGGAGGGATGCTACCCCTTTTTCCTCATTCTACAGAGAGCAAAGTTTTAAACTCGAGTAAGGTCGGGTTTATTCTCCCCACCTGCCTACACAGTAGTTGAACTCGATGTACATATGTCTTCTTGCAACCCAAATAACTATGTAACAGTGGTTGCCTTTAAGGTATCTGACTTTTGTGAGTATTACTCCTCCACTAACTTTACAAACACACAATAACATTAACGTACTATACTATATTGGGCTCTTGTTTTCTCTCCCCATTTTCCAATACCATAGGCTGGCACTTCCTAAATTTTCATGAACTTCTATTGATGCAGATGGTCAGCCAAAGTCAAGCATCAAAGCTATACTACTACACTCGCCGACAAGTGGTGTGTCCATCGGTCCAGTCGCTGCAGCATTCTTTTTGATGGGCTGGTTTGCCCTGAAGAAGGGACTTGCGAGTCCTGAAATATTGGATGACTGCCTGCATCAATAAATGTTCTTGAAAATTAAGGAAATGCCAGTCTATTGTATTGTACATGGACTTAGAGTGGTGCAGTCAATCACCTCAAACATTTGGTTTGAGAACTCCATATTATCTTTATTGGCCAATATAAAGGCTGTGCGGGTTGAACTTTTCTGTGTATGTGTAACGATCGGTGTAACACAGAGAGGATCTGATTACCGGTGATCTGCAGTATCACCGAAAATACAGATATATACCCGATTATTGATGATCTGCAGTATCACCGATAATCAGATATATCTCTAACCTCTGGACACCAGGTAATATGAGTGTTATGTGCAACAGTAATACTTTGAGGAGAGCACCCGTATAGAGGGTGCAAGGCAGTAAGGGGTACTGCCCAGAGAACAGGCTCCTTCCAAAGGCCTGAGGCTCCCCAAGGGGCGGAGTCAGGCTGAGAGTGGGAAGGACCAGAGTGTGAGTGACACCAATGGAGGGATGTCACAAACAGACTGTGAACTATCTCTAGCTGGGGAGATAGTTCTCGAGGTCGGGCAGGCCAGGTCGTCAACACACAGACAGATAAAGTACAGAGACAGGAGACAGATGCGGAATCCCAAGACTAGCAGAGTCTGGCAACAGAGTATCAGATACAGCGAAGCACCCAATCAGAGACCAGAAGAGTGGTCAGGAAAGCAGAAGGCCACAACAAACAATCAACAATGCCTAGACTCGGGTGTGAGCTCCCAGATCATCAACACCCCGGAACTGGTCCAGATAATAACACAGATGGTAACAGGATTCCTAGACCAAGGTGTGAGCTCCTTGGTCATCAACACCCCGGAAACTGGTCTAGATAATGACACAGATAATAACACAGAAAATAACAGGACTCCCAGCCTAAGGTGTGAGCTCCCTGGTCATCAACACCCTGGAAACCAGTCCAGACAACAACACAGACACCGACAGAAGGCCTGAGTGCTACCACGCAGCGACCGCAAGACACCAGAAAAATGACCAGCACACACACACAAGCGCTGGACCAATGAAAACCGCCGGAACCGTCAGCTGACCAGCCTGGTCAGCTGACACCCCTCTGACCGTCACAAAGGCTCTGCCTCCCCGCGCGCGCGTCCTCCCGAACCCACGCGGACCACCAGTCCCAGCCACACCAGACATGCGCTGCAATGTTTCCGCCGTGTCGGACGCGGAACCAGCTGCACCGCCGTCCAAGCATGCGGCGGTTCCTCCGCGCCCAGCAGCACCGTCAGAAATATGCCCATGCGTGCAAACATCCGCGTCTGACGCGGAATCCGCCGCCCCGTTCACAAGGCATGCGGCGGTTCCATCGCGCTCCGCCATGCCAGTGGATGCAGACCCACGCGTGCAACCCGCCGCGCTGGACGCGGAATCAGCCGCCCCGCTCCGAGCACCCGCGGCGGCCTTTCCGCGTCTTCTCACAGTATGGTTGGTAGGAAGGGAAAACACAAACTTTGCTTCAGCTGCACATAATTTTTCTGTTCTGGAAGACATTTCATCACTCCTGCTAAGTAGCGCCTTCAATTCTAATACCTGGAGGAGATTGTGAGGCATTTAATTAGTTTAGGTGATCCACTTGCTTTTGCCAGTCTAGATAATTGACACTATTATGCTGATGTTATTTAAAATGTACTTGGGATCAGCAAAAAAAAAATTATACAGAACCGGGGCTTCCTCCAGCCCCCTTCAGGCTCATTGGTCCCTCACCACCCTCCAGTCCTGGATCCTCCGCTAGGCGGGCCAGTAATCCAGCCAGTCGGGGGGGGGGGGGGGGGAAAGGGAGGGACTGCCTGGGCGCAGAATACTCCTGGTGCAGAATGCTCCTGGCGATGGGGGAGCATGTACGGCTGGACTGCGCCTGCACCGACTGCCTAAATTACTTTGCCGCCAAGCAGAGGATCCAGGTGGCCTGGTAGGATGGCGAGGGACCAAAGAGCCTGAAGGGGGCTGGAGGAAGACCCAGATATGTATCTTTTTTCCCCCTAGATCTCAGTGCCTGGGAGAAGGTGTGTACTGACTCCAAAGCATCTAGGTAAACAGGTAAATTCAGTGTTGTATGTTGATGACAAATGGTGTCGATGTCCCCTTCCTATGTCTCAGAATAGCTGTTTCAGTTTGACATAGATGGACTCTTGCTAACCAGTATTGTGGCTTACCCCATTCCACAAGATGTTTAAATCAAAAAACCCACTGGAGAAGTAATTTCCAAATGTAGCGTCCTCCCTGGAATCAGGACTGAATTCATGCAAAGGCCGTGTAGGCCATAGTTGTAGAGGCTGGCTGGCTGCAGACAGAATCAGAAAAGTACTCATAGGGGTCTGCACATGAAAGAGGTGCACTGCTGTACATGTGATTGTAGCTACTGGTGCACATGGGAGGGGAGGTACGCTCAGGGTCGGACTGGGACACCAAGGGCCCACCGAGGAAGTTTCAGCCAGGGGCCCACCCCCCTCTCCTCCTCCTCCCTCCCCCCCCCCCCCCCATTTTGGGCTCACATACACATGTACTCTAGAAATTTTGCATGACTTTATGGTAGGGAATAGATTGTGAGCAATTCTGAGGACAGTCTCCAATAGGGATACGTCTAAATGCGAAACTAAATGGGTGTCACCATGCACTGGAACATCGGCGTGGTCATGATGAGTCATGGGCAGACTTAAAAAAAAAAAATACAAAACACAAAATAAGTAGCGGCGTTATTCACAGAGATTAGGTCCGACCAGATACATTGTATATTCAAGTAGTTACATGCCTCATGATAATTCATCAAGTAGTCAAATTGCAGCAGATACCCCCACAAAATGCAATCAGGTTGACGGCAGATACCCCCACACAATGCAATCAGGTTGGTGGCAGATACCCCCACAAAATGCAATCAGGTTGACGGCAGATACCCCCACACAATGCAATCAGGTTAACGGCAGATACCCCCACAAAATGCAATCAGGTTGATGGCAGATACCCCCACAAAATGCAATCAGTTTGGCTGCAGATACCCCCACAAAATGCAATCAGTTTGGCTGCAGATACCCCCACACAATGCAATCAGGTTGGCTGCAGATACCCCCACACAATGCAATCAGGTTGGTGGCAGAGATACCCCCACACAATGCAAGTCCCCCCCAGCTTGGAAGGGGGGGCAGAGGGCACAGATCAGCGGGGAAGCCTCCCCCCCTCCCTCACCTAGGGCCCCCCCTTCCGCGCACCCCCCTCCTCGAGAAGTGCAGCCAGCAGCGAGCGGAGTATAGCTTACCAGCTTCAGATGATGCTATCTCCGCTCCGCTCCGCATGCCGCTGCTGCCCTGCTGGTCTCTGTCTCCTGTAGTGACGCTGTCCAATCACGCTCTAGCAGGAAGTACTGCGAGAACGTGATTGGACAGCGTCACACACTACAGTCAGAGACCAGCAGGGCAGCGGCATGCGGACTCGGAGCGGAGATAGCATCATACGCTGTACATGGAAGAGGGCAGCTGTACCACATGGAGGGTTTTACAATACAAAAAGAAAAATTACAGTACTTTCTGCTCCGGATCATGGATCCTCATGTTAGCGACCTATTTTTCTCTGCTCACTCCTCCGCATTAAGTCTGAAGCAGTCCCTCCTGCCCGAGAATGACAACCAAGACTGATGGTGAGTGAGCAGAAAAGCATAATTGCAGCTGATGGAGCAAACTCTTTTCCCTCCCTCTTCATACCCATGTCATTAAATAGTTTCAGACTAACTGGAAGTGAGCAGGCAACTGAAGATCTGTGCAGAGGTAATACAGATCTGTGAATACTATATCAGAATCAGATTTATTTCACCAATTACAATGGGGGGTTGTACTTGGAATTGGTTTTGCCACATACAGGTTCGACGATGGTAGAATGTAAACATAAAGGTTAGGTACAGTAGAATACACATAAGAGATAATGCTTGGTATAGAGCATACTGGTGGGGGAACAAAGCTAGTTAGGTAGGGGGATAATGGGGAAAGGGAGGAAAAAGAGAGGAAAGGGCTGGACCCCTGTGCTGTGGCTGTCATCTACGGTGCTATCTTAGATGAGAGAAAATTACACATAAATTACAGCTACTTGTCCAGCGTTCCCAAACTCTAGCACAGCTTACAATGAAAAGTCTTTATTCCACATATACTGTAGTTGCTAAATAAATTATCTGCTTTGTGTTCTGTGTTTGTTTAGCTAGATCAAAGTGTCCAATTAGTTCTTATTAGCAGTTGTGAATCAGTGCTGTAAGCTGTGCCACTCCTCTCTGCCCTACAGTAAACACTGAGGCTTAACCCTTTCAGTGCTTCAAGGAAAGTGAAGGCAAGTTAGAACTTTTTTTTAGGATTTGATAAACTGTGAAGAAAATTTTTTTTTTCCATAGAGGTTATCATGGTGTGGCAAATCTTTTAGAGCAGAGATTATTTGTTCCAGTTTTTAAATCAGCAGATCAGATGCTGTGGTACAGTATGTGTGGTTTCATAGAAATGAACATGCAGTTTATTGTGCCAGGAGTGATTTATTTACAACATGAGACATAATACAGTGTGGCACAAGTTGCATTTCTCCTGAGATAGCAGTAAATCGCAGTGAGACGTGGGTACAGCACCTAATGTTCTCCGTATCATTCGAGAGGGAACTTAAACACTTTGTTTACTTTGAAACTTGGATGGCTGACAGAGCGTATGCAGAGTGCCGGGGGATTGCCAGTAATGGTAAAGGTTAATGTATACTTTAATGGCTAAAGTACTTCAGTTTCAGTTCACTTCAGCCGGAATCCAAAATAAAGTTTGTATAAGGTGAATGGTGTCTTTTTTTTTTTTTCTTTTTTGCTGGAAAAACGTTTCCTTTTGATAAATAAATATACATGGAGAGTTTGCAGTTACAGAGCTGGGGTAGCGAGGGTACATGCAGGGTACGGTCTAGTCTGTTGGTGGCTTAGACGGATCATTTTCATCTTAGTCTTAGATTAAACACAATAAGGTAACCACTAAATTGGTTATTCTAGAAAGGAAAATATTTGGACTTCGTTGGAGCCTTGGTAAGAGATAGCAATGTGACTTGTGTGATGTGCTCTGTGAACCACTGCGAAATGTGTCAGCACTATATACATAAAATGTGTATTACTGTAACTACTACTATTACTACTACAGATACTGCTGCCACCACTATTATCACTGATACGACTACTGCTGCTGCTATTATTGCTACTACTATCGCCACTAATGCTAATACTGCTACTGCTATTACTGCTACTACTACCACCACTACTACTGATACTGGTAATAATATTGCTACTACTAGTACTGCTGCCACCACTACTATCACTACTATGCTTACTACTGCTGCTGCTACTACTACCACCACTACTACTAGTACCACTACTATCACTGCTACTAGTACCACTGCTATCACTGCTACTAGTACCACTACTATAACTACTGTGTTTACTGCTGCTACTACCACCGCTACTGAAAATGCTAGTAATAATACTGCTATTGTTACTATAGTACTAATCCTATAGTACTGCTGCCACTATCACTACTATGTGTAATGCAACTGCTGCTATTACTACTACTACTGCTACCACCATTACCACCACTACTGCTAAAACTAGTGATATTACTACTACTACCACCACCACTACTGCTAATACTAGTGATATTACTGCTACTACTGCCACTACTACTAGTAATGCTGCCAGCACTACTATCACTACTACATGTATTGTTACTACTGCTACTACTACTGCTACTACTACCACCACTACCACTAATACTGCTACTAGTATTACTAGACCTTGGGCCAGACTCCCTCACACTGCTACTGCCTTTAGAGCGCGTCCTAGTGGCTGCAGCTCTGGCGCTTTGAGTCTGCCAGGAAAAACGTGCAATATAAATGTTCTGTGTTTGTCTGTGTTTGTAATACTACACCATCACCACCAACACAACTGCTACTATTACTACTGCAACTACTACTGCTATTAATAATAATATGTCTACTAATATTGCTGATACTACTACCACCACTACTTGTACTGCTGCTGCTACTACTACTACTGCTACTAATAAAAAAATAATACTGCTATTAGTACCACTACTACTACTACACTACTACTACCACCACTACTACTACCATGTGTCTTTGATGTTCTGATTGGTGGCTCCCTTGTACTTTGTGCTGTCAGTTACTGGAAGGTAGCATGGCACATAGGCTACTCAACCCCATCTGATGCTGCAGTTTGTGGGAGGAGATTGAGTTACAGATATTCGATCTCCCCCTTGGAACAGCTGGAGCCGGTGAGTCTTCTGTTGCTATTAACGCTATGTAGACTGCTCCCACTCTGCACAGAGAGGGAGGGAGAGGGGGAGGCGCACTTTCAGCGGACAGTGAGCCGCCTTTCATACACGGGCCGCCTGTAGACACGACCCTATAGCGCCTACAGGTAAATCTGGCCCTGCCTTTAGGAGAGACATTTTAAGGTGTTTTCCGTCCAGTTATTGGATCCTATGAGGTGTTGCAGGGAATTGGGTTTGAGGTGAGACGAGAAAGGCTGACGAGTGGGATTATATTTAGCATGAGGAGGAAGAGAGCTCTTGCGACTTTTAGCTTTAGGGAGAATTCAGCTAAGTTTGGGAATTTGAAGACTTGCTTTGTCATGAAAAGCAGACTGTGCAGCATACTAAAATCTTGTGCTGAAAATGCTGACCCCTATGCAATTAACTTTTCTCCTGGGTTTTCTCACAAGAGATATTGTCACACTTTATTTATAAAATACATTTGAAGCCACCAACAAACTGCTCAAAATAACTTAGATAGTTTTTGTATCTACTTTTTGACACTTTTTCAATTACAATGTGCTGGAAAGTTACTTTGTAGATGAAAAAGTATCTCCTTAGAGAAAACTTATAAGAAAATGTAATTTCTGTGTCAAGATGTCAGAGCCCAAAATAATAGTGAAGGAAAAACATGCATCTGTCTCTTATTAAGTCTGATATGTAAGGCATCCTTGCTACTAAGGGTTATATTGAGAAGAGTTCAGTAAAACTGTCATGTGCAGGAAGTGCGCAGTATTTTTACCTGTTAACATATCTCAGCAGTGACAGAAGTTTTGAACATTAGGAGTATAACCTTATTAAAGTATATCTGACCAGAGCCAAATCTACCTAGAGTGAGGCCAGTGGTATGTTCATGCGGGATTCACATACCTCTGTATGTTGTCCGTTCCTCCCCAGTTCCAATCCCAGCCAGGGCGCTATTTGACTGAAGTTTGTATGTTGTCCTTTCCTCCCCATGGCCAAACCAGGGCACTATCTGCATGGAGTTGTTCTTCCTGTGTCCGTGTGGGTTTCCTCCGGGCACTCCAGTTTCCTCCCACATCCCAAAAACACACAGATACGGTAAGTTAATTGGCTCCCCCCTAAATTGGCCTTAGGGCTCGTTTCCACCATAGCGAATCCGCATGCGGCGCCGACATGCGATTCGCTTGGTACATTGAAGTGGCCGGGGCTGTTTCCATATGTGCGGCGTGCGGGAGCGATTTGGCGGCGGGCCAAATCTGCACGACGGGACCCACAGAATTCGCCTGCGTCGGGAATCCATGCGAATCGCCGCTAATGTATTTAATAGGAAAAACGCATGCGTTTTTGCATGCGTTTTTACCCGCGATTCGCGTGCGATTTTGCACCTTTTTCAATGTTATTTTGCCCTGGCAGAGTCATGGTTAATTTCGCATGGCACCCTGCCATGCGAAATCGCATGCGAAATCGCAGGTAAAAACGCATGCGGAAACGCATCCGCATGCGTTTTTACAAGCGTCGGGATGCCGGCGAAATCGCGTCGCAACAGTGGAAACGGGCCCTCAGACTACATTACATACACTGCACCATACATACATAGACATATGACTATGGTAAGATTGCATTGTGAGCTCCTCTAAGGGACAGTTAAGTGGCAAGACTATATATTTTGTACAGTGCCGCAGAAGATTTTGGAGCTCTAAAAATACTAAATAATAATAATTTGAGTATATATATATGGTGTGTGTGTGTGTGTGTGTGTGTCTCTGTGTCTGTGTGTGTGTCTCTGTGTGTGTGTGTGTGTCTCTGTGTGTGTGTGTGTGTGTGTGTATATATATATATATATATATTTACTGTACTATACATACTTACCATGATCAGCTTCCTTTTATAGTTTCATGCTATAGTTTAACCCTCCTGGCGGTCTATTAAAAACCGCCGGGGGCAGCACAGCAGTTTTAAAAAATTTTTAAATCATGTAGTGAGCCTAGGGCTCGCTACATGATAGCCGCTGTGCAGTGGCATCCCCCCACCCGCTTCGATCAGGAAATCCCGTTCAAAGAACGGGATTTCCTGGAGGGCTTCCCCGTCGCCATGGCGACGGGCAAGATGATGTCACCAATGTCATCGACGTCGTGATGTCATTGGGAGTCCCGATCCACCCCTCAGCGCTGCCTGGCGGCGGGTAACAGCGAATCGGCGTGGATTGCCAGCGATTGGTATGCACACGCAGCTAGCAAAGTGCTAGCTGCGTGTAGCAAAAAAAAAAAAATGCAAATCGGCCCAGCAGGGCCTGAGAAATCCTCCTGTGCGGCTTTCTTTCTAATACCGCCTCATCACAGTATTACTGCCAGGAAGGTTAATATGGGGGATCTTCGGTGTGGATGGATGCTTCTGTCCAAGGTTTTTGCATGGCTGCAGGTAAAACCCTTGTAGTGACTGTAATATATTAGAAAGAAAGCAGCAGAAACATTACAAAAGACAGTTTTAGACTTTGGGTAGGCCTGTGGCTTGTATAATATTGTTCTTGCATTGGAGGGATTAAGATGTTCATTATGTGTATCCGCGCTCACAGTTCATGTAGCTTGCTCAGGACAAGAGGTCTTAAAGGATTTTCATGTCTTTAGATACTGTGCCAGGTGGAAACCAGTGTGTGTATTCCGTGCTGTGTGACTGATGGGCTGAGGAATGGAAAATGGCTCAAGGAACGGAACAGCTAGACAAATTATTTCTATTTTCTTATATAGATCATATTAGATATATTATTCATGTGGGCCTGGAAATAATAAAATAACCAAATTTGTGCAGAATTAGGAGGAGAATTGGGTTTTATTAGCCAAATATGTTCACACTTTACAAGGAATTTGTTTTACTTGTGCTGAACAAACACAGAATTGATAGGACAATAAAACCGGCAGTATAACAATGATTAAATGGTATTTACAGGGCTTATTATACACAGCGCTGTGTTGTGCTGCCCTGTGTTGCATCAGTTGCAGCATTTCGGTACTGTTCTGTGCAGGAGGGATTTGTGCTGTTCAACATTAAAGTGAGTCTGAAGTGAAAACATTAAAAAAAGAAAACAGATAGTTACCTAAGGAGAGGGAAGGCCCTGGGTCTTGTGCATATGCAGGACGGAGCCACCCATGTTCAGGAGCACTCGGGCTCCCAAAGACTTCCGAAGCTCCCCGGCAGCAGCAGATAGCGGTCTCCTACCCATCAGTCGGAGACCACTAACAGGGGAGCTAGCGCAGAAACGCTAAAGGGAGGCAAAACCAATTTTAAAAGTAAAAAACAAAGACTCACCTAAGGCGAGGGAAGGCTCTCGGTCCTATAGAGCCTTCCTGTTCTCCTCCCAGTCCCTGCGTTCCTCTGCAGGCTCCCCTGTTAGCAGTCTACGACCGTTCAGGCGTAGACTGCTCTCTTCTGGGTTGAGCTGGCTTTGGCAGTGTTCGGAAGCACACATCTCTTGTACACTTCAAATGATTGCTCCAGCAAAAAATAAGCAGTTAAAATCTGACTGAACCGACAGGTTTTGGACTAGTCCATCCACCAATGGGGGATACTCAGTGTTTTCTTTGTTTTTATAGGCATTTCCTGAACGGCAGTTGCTAAGTCTAACTGACAAAATAGTGTGCAAGTGAGTAGGGAGGCTGGCTGGTAACTTCCTATTTTGGCAGCTAAACTGCAGTTCAGGAAATGCTTTTGAAAATAAAGAAAACCCTGAGAATCCCCTATGAGAAGATGGACTAGCCCAAAACCTGTCGGTTCTCTCAGATTTTAACTGCTTACTTTTTTTTGCTGGAGTGGTCCTTTAAGGGCAACTGTGTCATAAAGTTTGGAAATAAAAGAATACCAGTTGTCATAACAGCACGCTTGGTCCGCTCTCCAGCGGTTCAGAGTTTGTGTTGAAGTCCCATGTTATGTTCCTGTGGTTGGAGGCAGAGTGGTTTGCTGCATAGTAACAGACTTACATATTGGTCTGTGGTCACAAGGAATTGGAAGCGCAGTACTGACATAATTCGGGAAACCTAACCCTGGCAATAATATCACTGAAGGTTTTATGAATGCTGTCATTTCAGCAGCCAGCTTGGCCCCAGGTCTCCTGGCATCTTCAGATCTGCTGTAGGAGCGGGAGAGCTCTTGGACTTTCCATCACTAGAACAGGCATTGTGCAAGCCCAAGACTGTCACATTAATGAAGATGTCATGCGCACACATGCGTTATGACTTTTTATGGATGGTGTTAAACAAGGACTCATTGGAAATACTGGCTTTGGAAATAAAATTATTTAAAATGAATAAGGGGGGGGGAGTTGAGAGTTATGATGTAGACATCTCTGTAGTCAGGTTTTTTTTTTTTTTAGTGCTCCAAACTATCCGTTCTAGATTCTGAATTCAGCCACTTCCTTTCCCTATTTCCCCTTTGCAGTTAGACTGGCGATGTAGGTTTGGGAAATCTGATTTAGAAGATTCCTGGGTGTGTCTGGTTCAGCAATTATTTCAGCGTCACTGCAATCTTGGAAGGGGTTGTGGACGTTTAAAGTGGACCTCCGGTGTAAAAATAAAACCCACACCATCAGCCCTGGGAGCAGAAGTTGTTGCAGAGTAGCAGGAAAAAACTGACCACTTGTTCCATAAAATTCAGCTTTTGTTAGTTAGCCACACCCTCTTTCTGAAAAACTGCCATGGCAGTGTTTTGCCTTTACAAAGACTGCTAAAAGATTCTGTCTGTAGGTGGGAGGAGCCTCATAGTGTAGCCTGAGAGATACTGTGCCTTTTACCTGTGTCACTAAGCCAGCCTGTCACAGAGAGGTACTGTACTTCTACCTGTGCCACTGAGCCAGCCTATCACAGAGAGGAACTGTGCTTCTACCTGTGTCACTGAACCAGCCTATCATAGAGTTTCTGTGCTACTACATGTGTCACTGAGCCAGCCTATCACAGAGAGGTACTGTACTTCTACCTGTGCCACTGAGTCAGCCTATCATAGAGTTACTGTGCTTCTACCTGTATCATTGAGCAAGCCTATCACAGAGAGGCACTGTGCTTCTACCAGTGCCACTGAGCCAGCCTATCACAGAGAGGAACTGTGCTTCTACCTGTGTCACTGAACCAGCCTATCATAGAGTTTCTGTGCTACTACCTGTGTCACTGAGCCAGCCTATCACAGAGAGGTACTGTACTTCTACCTGTGCCACTGAGTCAGCCTATCATAGAGTTACTGTGCTTCTACCTGTATCATTGAGCAAGCCTATCACAGAGAGGCACTGTGCTTCTACCAGTGCCACTGAGCCAGCCTATCACAGAGGAACTGTGCTTCTACCTGTGCCAGTGATCCAGTCTATCTCAGAGAGGCACTGTGCTTCTACCGGTGCCACTGAGCCAGTCTATCACAGAGAGGAATTGTGCTTCTACCTGTGCCAGTGAGCCAGCCTATCACAGAGAGGAACTGTGCTTCTACCGGTGCCACTGAGCCAGCCTATCACAGAGAGGAATTGTGCTTTTACCTGTGCCACTGAGCCAGCCTATCACAGAGAGGAGAGGTGAGGAGAGAAGTAGTGCAGTGCCGGCCATAGTATGTTGCATCCCAGAACTGCCACAATGCTTCCCTGCTGCTTAATGAAGTAGTCAGCCATTGCTGCATTGGGTAAAGAAAAGATGGGAAACAGTCCTAGTCCATGTCCTTCTGGCTCTTTTTTACTTTGAAATTTAAAGCAGAGGTTCACTTGAAGTGCAGGCTTCTGAGGCAAGTGTTCAGATTTATCTGTTCACAACTTAGCAGATTATGAAGCACTGCTTAGTGGAGCATGGAGAATGGCCAACAGGCAGGGGCGTAACTACAGAGAAGCAGGCCCTGCGACTACAGGGGGGCCAGAGCTGTGAGGGGGCCCCAACCACCACTTCACTCCCTTAGGTCAGGTGTATTTGTGGCTACATTTGGGTATGGAAATTTGTGTTGTGCAAATGATGATACTTTTCACGCACAATTAAAGATTAAGCCTTAAGAGGCATGCAAAATATCTCTTCATTTGTGCATATGTGGCTGTACAGACTTGTGTCACAGAGAGAGCTTGCTGGAAATACCGTGCACTCCCCAAGTCCTTCTGTGCTACTTTCCTAACATGTGCAACTGATCAGCCCATCTAAGTGTGCAAACGTTACAAGGTGAAAGCGATTTGCTCGGGGTCTAATGATGACTTCCTATGTAATATGGATTCATGTTCTCCTTATATTTGCACATGTTTCCAATATGTATCTCATGGGGAGCCGCCGTACGATTTGCAGATGGTTCAGCTGGATAAAAAGTGCCATCCCAGTGTATGAGACTGCTGATACTGGAAAGTTTGGGCATATGAGGGACGGGGGGAGGGGGAGGGCTGGGGGGGGGGGGGGGGTGCAGGTGGGTGGTTCTGGTATCGGTGCTGAGATTGCCTCTCTTGCAAAGTTTCCATTATAGGGTAGGAACACACAAAGCAGAATTGTGTGTGCGTTTTCCATAGCACATAGTGGTAAACGCATATGTGATTCTGCCTAGTGTGTTCCTACCCATAGGAGTACGTATTGAGCAGCCGTCTGTTCATTTGCGCCGAAAATAGCTCTCCCTACGCCAGATAATCTCGGGGAATATACAGTTGAAATTCAAAAAATTAGAATATTGTTCAAAAGTCCATTTATTTGAGTAACTCAACTTAAGGTGAAACTAATATATGAAATAAACTCATTAAATGCAAAGCAAGATCTTTCAACCCTTTATTTGTTATAATTTAATGAGTATGGCTTACAGCTTATGATATGATAACCTCAAAATTTAAAATCTCAGCCCATTAGAATATTGTGAAAATGTTCAATATTCTAGGCTCAAAGGGTTAGACTCTGATCAGCTAATTAATCCAAAACACCTGCAAAGGGTTCCTATATGCTATATTAGGTTCACCTTTTAAGCTGAATTACTGAAATAAACGGACTCTTCCACGATATTCTAATTTTTCGACTTTCACCTGTAATAAATATATAGTATTCCCCCACTGATTACCTAAATTTTCCCGTGGCCACGTGATTCGGGGTTTGGCTATGGCCAGAGCCAAAATTATTCAATGAGCTGTAGCCATAATTAACATCACAGCCTATGGTGGTGCTCAAATCTGGTGCAGCGCGGGCACCAAAATGACCTGTCTAGTTTTATAGAGCTCTAGGCTCGCTGTCATGTGACTGCAGTGAGCCTGCAGTCACGTGACACGCCGGGTCATGTAACACACCGGGAGTCATGCATGGATGGCGTAAATCCACTACGAGTTACAGGAAGACTAGAAGACTTCACTGGAGGCTGGTGAGTATTTTATGGCCAGTCCTGCTTATCCGCTCAGCATTGGTGGTTAGTTGAGACATCCGGTTGCCTGACTACCGGATAATGATGACTCTGCTATACTGATTCATATGATAGAACAAGTACTGCAGGAATGAAAAACAATATGGGGAAGAGTCTGCACTTGTAAACTTTAAGTCTAAAGTTGTGGTGTGTGGGGACAGTGGATAAGGCAACTAAATAAGACAGCAAGTTTTGTGACACCTAAGGCAGATGTGGTTTCTTTAGAGGGAGAGATGCAGACTTCCCATAGGCATTCATTGGAGTCCGCTTTCAGCATACAGATTCCGCATCCAGATTTTGCATGTAGTGAAAATAGGCCCTAAGGATACATTTAAAGGTTTTTAGAATTCAGAGCAACGTATTTGTAGGTGTAGAAACGGCCAAAAAAGTTGGTGAGAAATTTCTCAGCAGTCTTGGATGTGAGCATGAGAGGAGGTGACCAAAATAGAGGATAGGTGGGTCTCATGTGAGGACCAGAAGTTGAGCATGGGACAGTATGTAGAAATTGGCAAGGAATGTACGAAGGGGACAACTAATAGAGCCTTATAGGAGATGAGTTCTATACATCACAATAACCAGTCCAACTCGCCCAAATATGATTGGCTGCTGGGGGCAACTGCACCTTTCACCTTGTTTCTGCCTCTTTGTTGCCAAGACTGCAGGAGAGGGAAAGTTCATTATTAAGATGTGTAGCAACACTATATTCCCAGCCTTCTGCTGTGCAGGAAATGGCAAGAATAATCTCAACAATAGAATTACATTGAGCTGTATGGAATGCAGTAATTGGTCTTATGAGCTTTAATTTATTCAGCAGAAATGTGTGAAATACATGTTAATAGGGAAAGGAAGAGGGCTTATTGAAAAGGAAATGTACATTAGGAGCAGCAACCTCGCAAATGAGACCTCTTAATGTTCGATGAACTGTGATGTGGCTGAAATCTGGATTTCCAAATTTTATTAAAAATTTTATGTAGAAAAAAAAGTTTTTGAGTAGCCTTTGCTGACCTGTGATGTCACACCAAAGATTTATTAATGTATCCATTGCTGTTGGTTTATATACTCCATGCAGATGCTGCATAGATTGCCAGCATATGAATGATGTTACTTAAAGCGGACCCAAACCAAACATTTTTTTAATTAAAAATATTTAGTTGCACCACTCTGACACATACAAAGATAAATAAACACTCCTTCAAACCTATGAGCATTTCAGTGCATGCTTTTCCCACTTCTCTTTTTATAGCTAGGGTTATACTGGGGGCAGCCATTAGCAATTCCTCCATTGCCGGACACCATCTACTCCACCAGTTTGCCGGAAAAATCCCGGCAATTTGAAAGGAAGGGAGGGGTTCCTCCAATAAATGTAAAATATTTTATATTTGTCATCATGCAGCTGAAAAAAGGCTGCTATTTATTATTATAATTTAGAAAATAGATTTTATTTCTGAAATCTTGTATTTTTAATTTGGGTCCACTTTAATATCCAAAAATAGTTACTAAAACTTCACTGCGACTTCAGAGATGATTATCAGTCTACAAGTAACCCCAAGTGGTACTGAGGCATTTACTTGTCTGGGCACATCGCTACTCTATTTTTGCTTGAAGCACATGGTTGCTAGTCTCAAACAACAATTGGCTTCAAAGATTATGACAAGGCATAAATGGCTGGAGGAAGGGAAGTCAGGCACAGCCCAGTGAAATGAGCCTTTATTTAAAACCAGAGTTTGGCGAATACCGCTGATACTGTCATCATGTAGTTGCCAGGCACAAAGAGAGCCTAAAGGCCATTTTGTATATACAGTAGAGTCCCATTATCCAGAACTCAACTAACCAGCCGTCTCAACAAACCAGCACAAATTGCTGGCAGTAGTCACACTGGTGAGGCCAACTTCTTAGGCTGTTTGTGGGCTTTGCTGGGCTTAAAGACACGTTTCCACAACTCCCCCAAGGTCTATATATTTTCACTTACTGAGTGGGGTATAGTACTGTATTAGTTAGGCTTAATTTTACATTGATTCCCTCGAGCAACCAAAAAACACATTTAGCTAGCATTAGCCAATCCCCGTTGATTCTGGTTAATGAAGACTTTGTTCTACACTTCTATAGAATTAAAATAAGATCTACTGGTAAATGTTTTAAGAGTTTTTTGAGTTTTTTTTGAATTATGAAAACAATGGCATAGACCCACCTGCGATAATAATTAGCTCCAAATGTAAGTATGCAGGTTGGGGTCCAGGAGGAAAAGCTAGCAAGCTATGCTCTCTTTCCTAAATCCATATCAACCTTTACAGCCTTCAAGATGGATGGAGTTTCCTTGTGGAGGTGGGTGGAAAATACCATTACTGCAGCACCCTAGTTCTAATGGTGAGGGAAAAGAAACCATTCCCTGACAAAGAAACCATTCCCTGACTCTGGGTCACATATTCCTACCTGATCGGGGGTGTTTACCGGATCAGGTAGCGTCCATTTCCTCCTCTCCCCGCCGCTCCTAGCTCCTGCAATCCATCACTTTCAGTTTTGTGATCTTTGGGGTCACGACGCTGGAGAAGCAGCGCTGTGCTCTCCTCTGAGAGTACAGCGCTGATTGATGTGGAGGGGGCGGGGCGGGGAGAGGCAGGGAGCAAGTTAGAAGACTTTGATAGGTGGGTGTTTTGCAGGAGTTCCTACCCTGCATAAGGACACCCCTTCCCCGTTAGTTGTCAACACTCTGCATGTGGGGGGGGGGGGGGGGGTCTAGCAGGGGGCACTGAAATTTGCGAGGAGGGCACACAGAAGCATGTCCTTCAGATGGGGACATGCCTCTGTGTACCTTTTTTAGATTTTTATCCACCTTGGGTACACTTTAAAGCACCAGAGCTTGAGCCACTAGTGCGCACTCTATAGGCGGTAGCAGTGTTAGAGAGTCTTGCCCAAGGTCTCCTACTGAATAGGTGCTGGATTACTGAACAGGAAGAGCCGAAATTTGAACCCATGCCACGTCTCCTGTGTCAGAGGCAGAACCTATTTCTGGATCAAAACTAGACCAAACAATATTTCATTATTTCTCCTCCTCGCTGCCAAAATGATTCCAGGCTGACCACTCATTAAAGCCGCTTGTATTACAACATGAACTTTAGAAAGTTATCTTTCCATCTTTGCTTTGTGCCGTGGTTTAGATGTTTTTTTTTTTTCTTTTAAGGCAATTATGAGACATCCGCTGCAGAATTCCAGCATATCCCCAACAGCTGCTGCGCTTTGGTAATAATTTCACCATTGCATTTAAAGGATTTGTAATATGAAATCTCACGTTACATTTTGTCAGATGACATTAAGATGCCTTTGAAAATATGTTTGTTGGAGCTGGTGGAAGAAATTTCCTCCGCCTGGCAAGACAGTTGTTTTATTTTAAGGATTTGAGCTCACACTCAGCAAGAAGGTGGCACAAACATACTAACTTAGGGAAGGCTCTCAGCAGTGTATTGTTTTGTGTTAGTCATCCGTTTCTGCAGAAATGTTTGATTAAAGCCATTTAATATGAAACTTAAAATATTAAAAATTAAAAAAGATAAAGATACACTTGATCTAGGGTCCTATAGACCTATTTCTTTATGTCATATTAAATTGATGTCTAAGGTGTTAGCTGACCGTTTGGCAACTATATTACTAAATTTGATTGACTCTTCCCAGGTGGGCTTTGTTCAGGGTAGAGCAGCAGTTTCTAATATAAGGAAGGTGATGACGATTTTAGAGCACAATAGACTCTCTTGCAATTCTCGGCACCAAGAGGCGATTTTGTCCCTGGATGCCGAGAAAGCTTTTGACAATGTGAGCTGGCAATGGTTACATCAGGTCATGTCTGGTATGGGCTTTGAGGGCTCTTTTCCGGAGTATATATCCTCTATGTATCTATGTCCCACAGCTAAACTTATAGTTGAAGGTGTAGCATCCTCTCCAATTCTTCTACAGAAAGGTACACACCAGGGATGTCCACTATCCCCTCTACTTTTTAACCTGGCTATCGAACCCTTGGCGATATATCTCAGACAAGGGACTTTATTCCAGGGAATTACAGTAAAAAGTACATTATTCTGTTCTTTATTTGCAGATGATATTTTAATTTATCTTAACAATCCAGATAGGGATCTTAATAATATATTTAATTTCTTTGAGCAGATTGGGATATTCACCGGGTTTAAGATTAATAGAACAAAGTCAGAAATGTTGCTTCTGTCAAGCCATATCGGTGACACGAAAAAGGCAAGAGCAGCAGCGCTGGGCCTGGGGATTCCAATTCCAAAAGTCTCTTTAAAATACCTAGGTATACACTTTTCACAAAATGCCACTCAAATGTATAGATTAAATTATACCCCTATTATAAATAAAGTATTGTCCGAACTAGATGCCTGGAAAAATGTACCACTTTCTTTGTTGGGGAGATGCCATCTTATAAAAATGATTAGTTTTGGATGCCTGTTATACCCACTTTTGACTTTACCTCTTTTGCTCAGGCATGGAGATGTTCAGGCCCTTGTTAGAGCTTTTAACCACTTGAGGACCCAGCCTTTACCTCCCTTAAGGACCAGCGCTGTTTTTTATGATCTGTGCTTGGTGGGCTCTGCAGCCCCCAGCACAGATCAGGCTGCAGGCAGAGCAATCAGATCACCCCCCTTTTTTCCCCCCAATGGGGATGATGTGCAGGGGGGGTCTGATCGCTCCTGCCTGCCTGAGTGTTGCGGGGGGGGGGCACCTCAAAGCCCCCCTCCGCGGCGAAATTCCCCCCCTCCCTCTCCTACCTCTCCCCCCTGGTGATCGGGGCTGCACAGGACGCTGTCCGTCCTGTGCAGCCTGTGACAGGCTGTCCTCTGTCACATGGCGGCGATCCCCGGCCGCTGATTGGCCGGGGATCGCCGATCTGCCTTACGGCGCTGCTGTAGTAGCAGCGCCGTTCAATGCAAACAAAGGAGACAAACGTCTCCTGCGTTTACATTTAGTCTGTGAGCCGCGATCAGTGGCTCGTAGGCCATTCACGGAGACCTGCTCCATGATCTAACAGGAAACGGCCGCTTGCGCGAGCGGCCTTTCCTGATTAATTAGGGAGGCACCTGGCGACGCAGATGTGCGTCGCTGGTCCTCCAGCTACCACTTTGCCGCCGCACGGTATGAGTGTGTGGTCGGCAAGTGGTTAAAGTATTTTTGTGGCTGGGAAAGAAGTCTAGAATCCCTTTAAGGTTATTACAGAGGCCTATAAATGCCATTGAGGCCAATTTTCCTAACCTTAGGGCCTAGAATGTCGCTGCTCTCCTGCGTCATTGCAGGGACTGGCTGGGGAATACAGACTTTTTTACCATTACTGCTTTAGAGCAGCAATTGGTAGCTCCATGGTCGTTGGCAGGAATTTTACATGCGGGGATCTCCCAACTCCCACCTTACATTAAACGTAATATCTTACTTAGAGATACGTGCATTGCCTTGAGGGAAACCAGGAAATTTTTGGCTCCACCCGGCCATCTCTCCCCCTTGATGCCTTTATGGTCTTCTCCATCCTTCCCTGGTGGTCAGGGGAGCGATGGCAAGGTGCTGGATTCGCAAAGGAGTCACACTTCTGTCACATGTCTTAACCCAAAGAGGGAAATTGCTTACTTTTTCAGAACTACGATCTCGTTTCCGTCTCCCTGGTACCCATACCTTCCTTTATATGCAGCTTCAGCACTTTTTTAAATCTACATTTGGCCAATCTGGATCATTACCAAATCATGACAGTTTGCTAAAGCAGTTAGGCAATTTGAAAGAAAAGAAATCTATTTCGGAGCTATATATTGGAATAAAACATTTTAAACTAGTTCTCTGAAATACTTAAGCTACTGGGCTAAAGCACTTGGATGTCGGGCAGAGGAATTAATCGTAGTGATGGAACAGGGATGGCAGAATGTTAGACAGGTGATGATTGGGGAGGTGTGGAGAGAAATGCAGCTAAAAATAATTTGTAAGGGATATTATGCAAGTGACTTCACGTTACTTGACCTCATGTCCCAAGTGCGGGGAATCTTCTCCAGATTTATTCCATTTGCTTTGGACATGCATTAAGCTCAGAAATCTCTGGAAGGGAGTTGGGAGACTCTCGCATAAAGCAACCAAAATCACAAGACCTTTAGATCCAAAGCTATACATATTCCATAGTGTCCCTGCACAGACTTCACCCAAACTGATTGCTCTGAAACCTTTAGAGAACCTGTTTTTTCTAGAAAAAAAATGTATTTTGAACTTATGGATGCACTCCGTCATTCCATCACAGAAACAGGTATTAGATATGATGCGTAAATTGCTATATATAGCCAAATTTAATGTAGAACAGGCTAAGAATCTTAAAGGGGAACTGAAGTAAGAGGTATACGGAGGCTGTCATATTTATTTCCTTTTAATCAATACCAGTTGCCTGGCAGCCCTGCTTGTCTATTTCTCTGCAGTAGTATCTGAATAACACCAGAAACAAGCATGCAGCTAGTCTTGTCAGATCTGACTTTAAAGTCTGAAACGCCTGATCTGCTGCATGCTTGTTCAGGGGCTATGGCTAATAGTATTAGAGGCAGAGGATCAGCAGGGCTGCCAGGCAACTGGTATTGCTTAAAAGGAAATAAATATGGCAGCCTCCATATACCTCTCTCTTCAGTTCCCTTTTAATACAATTTTTTTAAACTTTTGAGACCATTTATTCTACAATTTGCCCCTAAAGCAGAAATTAGACAAATTATGAGGCCATTCACCTACACTTCGTGGTATCTGAGGGGTAAGATAGGGCCCCTTAGGGCCCCTGGAAATTAGTGATGATGATGCATGATTTAAGTCTGGTATTGTCTATTCCCATGTTACCCCAAGGACACCTCTAACCACACTGATTTTCATCCTATGTCTGTTTACCTCTATCTAGACCTATTCACATTGTCCTTATTATCTATGATAGCTTACACATGGCTGCGATGGGCGACCCCGGACCTCCCTGATTCCGATATGACTAGAATCATTTAGGGGGGTTGGTGGTCGATTGTTATGGGGAAAGGGGGGAGGGTTAGGGGAGGGGGGAGTTATATTTTCATATATATTTTTTTCTTCGATGGATCCTTTCATATATGTAAGGGGATAAAAACCATGGGAAAGTTAGATGTTTATCATTGATCTATATGATCTGGATACATTATCTTGTTTTATATGTTGCTGTATTTATATGTGATTTCATCTTTTTTGACACAAATGACAAGACAAGACAAATAACATTTTTCTCCTGGCGGACTCAAAGCGCCAGAGCTGCAGCCACTAGGGCGCGCTCTATAGGCGGTAGCAGTGTTAGGGAGACTTGCCCAAGGTCTCCTACTGAATAGGTGCTGGCTTACTGAACAGGCAGAGCCAAGATTCGAACCCTGGTCTCCTGCGTCAGAGGCAGAGCCCTTAACCATTACACCGTCCAGCCACCAGCAAATGCCTGTAACTATATAAATACTCTGACTTTTCGTGAAAATGAAAAGATTAAAAAAAATAAAAAATGAAAGTGTACCTTTTTACTTATCTAGGACTTCTTCCAGCTCCCTGAAGTTCGTCTGCTCCCTCAATGTTCTCTCGTTGCTCTTGGTTGGTTAAGATTGTAACTGAGCCTGCCCGGAATGCTTGTGATGTAGGAGGTGCAGGGCCCAGAACAGCTCATGCACAGTGGCCCACCACCCAGCTGGATTGCAGACTTCACAGCGGCACAACGGAGGGGTCCGGACAGACACAGAGGAAGCAGATGTCTACAGGGGGGTTACTTTGAAAAAGCCACAGGGTAATTTGGATGCTGCGTAAACCCCCACAAATATGGTTAAGGGCGCATAACATAGCGGTAGTAGAATATCAATAAATTTATACCGATAATTTACTTATATTCTACTACTTGAGAGTAGAGAGAGGATATGACCTATCCTCTCTCTCCTCTCACACATAACCCCCTTAGAGGGCAACTGGCAACTAATAACCCCATAACAAAAATGGGCTTGTATAACATGAACCTTTGAAAGTTATGCCCGCTGTGCGACCTGTGCCTACTAATAACGGACGGTTCGCATGTGCTATTAGTAGCCAAAGTTTGCATAGCGGGAACACCGATTTTTGTCATGCTTTTTTTGGCTGTTTCGCTACAGGGAGCTGGAGGAAGCTCCAGGTAAGTTAGAAAGGTCCTCACATATTTTTGGCACAGCTCAAATTAATTTGATGGGACTGAATCAGGAAAGTTGAGGTTCATCAGGTAGAACACATTCATCCATTTCTCAGTCCATCCTTAAAACTGACATGGCTATGGCCCTCAAAAGACTGGAGTTCAGCATCCCTGTAGTTCATGCTTGTACTCATGCCCTGTAGTTCATGCTTGTATTGTATGGTACATATGATCGGCAATGCACAAAGTTTTGTGTGTTGCTCATAAACCATTGTTAAGTAATTTATAATTTATTTTCTGACTTGCCGGGTTTGAAAAACTACACTCTCTTTGTGAGGTCATAGACACACTGCAAAGTGCTTTTCTCCTATTGACTTACGTTAAAATTGCAGCAATGCTGCGTTCACAGCAATTTAGCCACAATTTTAATGCTTGCCAATGGGAGTGTGTTTTTAAAAACTAAAATGGATCGAAGGCCCTAGACTACGATACATATACTGCATAATACATACATAGACATAAGACTATAGTAGGGATTAGATTGTGAGCTCCTTTGAGGGACAGTTAGTGACAAAACAATACGCTCTGTACAGCGCTGCGGAAGATGTCAGCGCTATATAAATACTAAATAATAATAATAACAAGACTGGATAAAGAGACACACTGCACATATTGTATATGCATTGCCACGTGTGGAGCTGTTTTGTTGGAGGTTTGCTGTAAATGATTTCTCTCTGCAACACACTCACCACATGACACCATTTTGTTGATAGAAGGCCAGGAATCCCTGACTATCTGCTAAATAGCTTTTGGCTGAGGGTTTGGATGCATTTGCTGTGGCTATCAGCTTTGTTGATGAATTGAATTAACATCTGACAACCTCCCTGGACACTGTGGTGTTTCTGGCTCTGGGACTTGTAATTTTCCTCAGATTTCCGTTTGGGGCGTAGCGCGTCTTCACTATCGCAGCCCACTGTTAGGAACAAGTACACACTGACATCATTTAGCAGGAATCATCGATATTAAATAAATTGCTAATGAGGGGATTAGGCATATCTATGGGTTTATATGGATTGATGAAACAGTGCAGTTGCCAAGCAGCAACATCTGCCGAAGATGAATTCTCTGCGAACTTCGTAATGTTGTGACATGGGCCAGTGGCCCCGATGCACTAAAGTATGCTAAAGTTGCCATGGGAGTGCGCATCAATTTTACCATTACTAGCGTAGGGGGAGCACCCGCCATTAAACCATTAGCGCCACGCCCATTACCAGGTTAATGCACACATTACCTCAGCAGAGTATGCATTACTACAGTACAGAGGCTTCCTTCTCCTGAGTTATCTTCATTTTTCACCTTAGATTCCCCCAGGTTTACTGTAGAGTACAGCTGAACTAGGGAAAAAAAGTTGACTTTTACTTACCATGGGACTTCTTCCAGGCCGTGCACCACAGGCCCTACTGCACCTCTGTTGATCAAAGAACACTACTACACCGTGTTTCTACAGATAAGTAGCAACCAGCATATGTTTGGACTTTTAGTATTTGCTGCACAAAGCTGCTTTTATGGCTGTATGCTGCCTTCACTTCATGAATTAAAGTACCGGATTTCCTTCCTTTGTTGTTCAGTCTGGACCTGAACTCTTGCACAGGACAGAAGGAAAACACAAAGAAATGCACCCAGTCTGTATTAAGAGAGTATAGCCTGTCTAATTGCCCCTCATCTGTGACTAATCACAAGTGTAATTTGATCTCTCGGCTTACTGCCTCGGCAGAGTAGCTAATTTGTAAACACGGGATG
Source organism: Hyperolius riggenbachi (assembly GCF_040937935.1). Classification (NCBI taxonomy): domain Eukaryota; kingdom Metazoa; phylum Chordata; class Amphibia; order Anura; family Hyperoliidae; genus Hyperolius; species Hyperolius riggenbachi. The sequence goes on along the minus strand of NC_090647.1, from coordinate 82,380,452 downwards.
TTAACCCTGTGTCTGCTCCCATGAAAGCAGGAAGTGGCAGACACACTGCAGATTTATTGCATAATTTGTATCAACTGTAACAAAGACATGTTTTTCTTTAAAGGTTAGTATGCTGTTGCTTATGTTTTAGAACAGAGAGAGGAAGTTCTGAGTTCAGGTCCCCTCTATTGTTTCCGCTATCAGAGCGAATAAAGTCCATGACCCAACTGGTTTGCACACAATGGCGCATGTGCTGTCCTGGTCACAAGCCTCTGTGGCAGGGAGCGTTCTCCTCATACACAGTTGTAAAGACTTGTAACTGCATGTGCAGATGTGGTCAAGGAGACTTGCACAAGCATGCGCTGTAGTGCGCAAACCAGCCGTGAGTCTTATTGGGGTGACAGCAGAACAACAGAGGACACCGGAACAGACCCTGGGCTGGAGGACACCAAGGGACCGCAAAGACTACTGGAAGTAAAAGTCAACTTTTCCCCCTTGCTCAGGTGTACTTTAAAGCGGACCTGAACTCAGAACTTCATCTCTACTCTAAAAGATAAGCAACAGCATAATAACCTTTAAAGAAATAACAATTATTTGTTACAGCTGATACAAATCCTGTATTCCCCAACGCTGTCTTCAAGGCCCCCCAACAGTGCATGTTTTGTGTAAATCCACAGAAGTAGTTAATCAGCTCTGTTGAAACACTAATTGCCTCACCTGTGCATGTTTGTGGTTTTCTGCAAAACATGCACTGTTGGTGGGCCTTGAGGACAGGGTTGGGGAACACATCTGCAGTGTGTCTCCTTCCTGCTTTCATGGACGCAGACATAGGGTTAACATCCTGTGTTTATAAATTATCTGCTCTGCCAAGGCAGCCAGCTGACACAGCTGAGAGATCAAATTACACTTGTGTTTAGTCACGGATGAGGGTTAATTAGATAGGCTAAACTCTCTAAATACATACAGGGTGCCTTTCTCAGCTTTCCTTCTGTCCTTTGGAAGAGTTCAGGTCCACTTTAATTCACACTAGATTTCGATTTCGGTAAAACGCTTAAGCGCTAGCGCTTTAATACCCTATGGGCTCGTTCTTACTTAATCGCCGGCGATTAACGCAAATCGCCAAACGCAAACGTGTAGCCTGCACCATAACTAGGCGATTTCCCGGCGATCGCGCTTCAGTGCTATAAAAACGCTAAACACGATTGCAGGAAAATCGCTGCAGTGTCCAGTGATTTTTCCACGTTAAATCGCAGAAAAATCACTCCTGCAAAACGCCGGACGTAATTGCTGGTGTTTTGCGCTTTTAAGTGTGAATGGGGCCTTAGGAGAGTAGAGGTGTAAGCACTGCTCTGAGGTTGTTGTTTCCATATGTAACAGGCACACATCACTTCATAGGGCAGTAGGTGAACAGTCGGACTTCCTGTCTAATCTCCTTCTGATCCCCAGTAATAATGCTGCAAATTAAAAGATTCCTGCATACAATTACTCTTTCCTTGTAATCATTGTTGCTTATTAGTACAGAAGAAAGGTATGTGGGAAGCACATGTCCTCTATTAATAATGTAACAAGGAAAGGCTACGGGCCAAGACCAGGCAAATGCTACTTAAGCGTTACACACATTAAAGAGAAACTAAAAATAAAATGTTTCTTCAGCTTCATTCATTCATTCATTCATTCGCTGAATAATAATAAATAGATCATTACAAGATACATGCAATCTGTAATCTGCTTTATATATACTGCAGGAGCTGAAAGACAAGCATAGGCCTGGTGCACACCAAAAACCGCTAGCAGATCCGCAAAATGCTAGCAGATTTTGAAACGCTTTTTCTTATTTTTCTGCAGCGTTTTAGCTAGCGTTTTGCGGTTTTGTGTAGCGGTTTTGGTATAGTAGATTTCATGTATTGTTACAGTAAAGCTGTTACTGAACAGCTACTGTAACAAAAAACGCCGGCAAACCGCTCTGAAGTGCCGTTTTTGCAGAGCGGTTTGCGTTTTTCCTATAATTAACATTGAGGCAGAAACGCATCCGCAATCCAAAATCTGCAGCAGCCCGGGAGTATGCGTTTCTGCAAAACGCCTCCCGCTCTGGTGTGCACCAGCCCATTGAAATACATTACCCTAGCGGATCCGCACCCGCAAGCAGATTGCAAACCGCAGCGGAAACGCTCCGGTGTGCACTAGGCCTTACTATGAGGGAGGGCTGAGACACACCAGAAAAGCTCCCCAAACGCTAGAGGTTTGAAAAGCTCTACCCAATGTAATGCTATGGGTTTTTTTTACAAAACCTCATCGCTCCAGTGTGCACAGACACATAGGATAACAATAGCAGGAGGTTTCAAAAACTCAAAACGCTCAGAAAAACTCCTCTGGTGTGCACCAAAGGAATATCTCTCAGCAGTCTCTGTTTATGGTGTTAGTTTCTGAATGCACCAGACAGCCCATGTTTCATACACACTAATGTAAAACTGTTGCCGGCAGGGGTGGGGACTTAATCACTTGGGTAACAGTTTAAGGTCAACTGCTATAGCCTCACAACATCTTCTGTTGTTATGGAGGAGGAGGAGCAAGGCCAGATTTATACTTTTAGTGGCCCTAGGCCAATATGTAACATCCATACACAGCAGTCCCTCTTTTTCATGTACAGCTCTCCTGGACAGCAGAGCCTTTTTTTCTACAGTATATATGAATCTATCTATATATGAATTTTACCTCAGTCAGCCTAGATCTATTCTGGTACATTGCCAGGGAGAGGGAAGCGAGTTATCTCCCCTCCCACATTCCTGCTCCTCACTGATTGGCTGAAAGCAGTTCAGTGTGACAGGAGGCTGAGAATGGAAACACGCCTCACCCCTCTGCAGAAGCAGCTGAAATACAATCTGTGCTGTGCTCACATGCATTTACAATGCAAGCTAGATATGACAGTGCAGTTTCAAGGAGGAAAAAAAAGTAGGGTAGGAAATGACATCAGGATTGGCTTCAGTCAGAGGCAGTAAAGATGTAAAATGTCTGGAATAGTTTTTTCTTTATAACTATATAAAGTTTACTGAAATCAAAACAGGGACGGTACAATACAAATGTTATGTAAGTAGAACAAGGATTTATCTACTTATCCATGTGTTTTTTTTCCTGTGATATGGCTGCTCCTGCTGGTTCAAGATATAAAAGGCTAATACCTAATTGTTTTAGGGTAGTGGTCAAAATTGATAATTTCTTCTTCCCCCAGTAAAGGTGTGAAGCATCGTGAAAGGTGGAGGGGAGCGGAGGCGGGGGGTTGGTGAAGGGGAGGAAAGGGGGGGGGGGTTGGTGGAGGGGGGGGGGGGGTGTTGGGCTGTTACTGACCTTCCCTCCCAATCAGACTGTGAGGGGGGTCGTGGATAAGCTCCTCCTGTTTAAATGGAGAAGGTGGGAGCGGGAATGTGGGGAAATGATGGGTAGATTGTCCATGCACCAGTGCACACCGGACTGTGATGGTAAAACCGAAATTATGATATTTCTCTGCATTTTTAAACTTTATTTTTGAATAAAAATGATTCCTAAATTAGGAAATGCTCAATATTTTACCATAAGTTGTATAGCAGGTGCTTTTCAGTAGCGCACAGCATTGTAACACACTGCATGCAGTGCAAACTGCGCGCCTTAACGGTTACGGTGAAGCATACTTTTCTTTGACTGTATGCTTGCATGCATTTTAATGCGTTTGTGGTTCGCTAATGTAAAACACGTATGCGTTTTAAAAAAAAAATATGCAAACAACAACTGGAAACGGAAACACATCAGAGATCTTTCCTGCTGCACTGCCCCAAATATACTGCAACCAGGAACACTTACTTTAAGAAATTGATGGAACTATTCACAGACTTTCTCACATTAGAGATGAGAGAAAAACATATATCTTACTGGGAGAAGAGGAATCCACAGTGACAATCCCTGCGCAATATGTCACAGCATGCCACAGACTGAGAAGAGGAATCCACAGTGACAATCCCTGCGCAATATGTCACAGCATGCCACAGACTGAGAAGAGGAATCCACAGTGACAATCCCTGCGCAATATGTCACAGCATGCCACAGACTGAGAAGAGGAATCCACAGTGACAATCGCTGCACACTATGTCACAGCATGCCACAGACTGAGAAGAGGAATACACAGTGACAATCGTTGCACACTATGTCACAGCATGCCACAGACAGAGGAGCATAACAGAACTGTAAACCTAAAAATGTCCACAGACTGCTTAGCCATTGTCCCCCTACCCCACCCCCATGCTTTGGCAATACCTGTATGAATCTTGGTCATGCCAATAAAGCTATCTTTGATCTGATTTGGTCTTTACTTCTTAATTAAAAAAGCATTTTAAAAAATGCATAAAATATGCAATGCATATGCGTTGCCATAGACTTTCATTATGTGCGTTTTGGCAACCATCCTGCATAATATGCAACACTACCGTACCAGCGTTTGCGAAACGCATACTGTACAAACACAGTGAAAAGCAGCTTCTACTGTGTCCCATAGACTAACATTGCTGCATAGAACGCAGCGTTTCCTGCTACGCTAGCGTTTCTGCTAGGTGTGCATCAAGCCTTAGGGAATGCAAAGCCCACTGTGCCGGTAGTCTCATTGAATTACTGCACATCAGCAGCTAACAATTGCTCCAAAGGTACAGATTGCATAAATAGTGAGTTGGGCTCCTGGGCTTCCGTACTGGTCAATGAATCATGCTACAGACCAACAAAAATACAGGAATGAAAAGCATGAGGCCAAGCCCAACGTTTACAGGAAAAAGCCGATTTGCACATTGCCTCAGCAGCTCGTCTGTCTAGAACTATTTTGACGATCCGTTTTCGCTGAAGGTGTCCTCTGTTTATTTTCATCACATGCTCAGTGTCTGCTCTATGGGTTTGTAGCCGGTCTGCTTGAAACAGAACGTGCCAAAACGCCTGACACTTTGTAAACGATTACTCAGCGATGGCAGCCAGGATTTACAAAGTACAAGAGATTTCAAATTGTTTCAGTCTGCTCTACACCAAACATGATCTTACTTCACATGTGACAAAATCATCTAAAGCGTTGCCTTCATTCACTCTGACATATGTGTGAAAGTCACTCGCGATCGTGGTGAGGCCGTCCTATGATTTTTGCCAACGTCTTGCCTTTGGTTTACGAAAGAACGTGCCTTGGATTAACCCCTGTGTTGGTGTCACGTTCGTTAGAAGTCTGTGCGTCTGCAGTATGACTTTGTCTCGTTTTTATGGTAGTGTATGTTATATGGGGAACATGCTGCTTCGCGCTCATAAACATCATATAAACCGTTGAAAGATTTCATGCACGTTTTTGGAAAGCAGTAAAACCAATACTTTTTGCTGCAAGACACAATTAAAACAATCCTGTTTGCTGCGTAAAAGTTCCAGAGTAGATCTCCCAGACACAACGGCACGTGTCCTTCAATCAAACGGGAAGCCTGAGGAGATAGCTGACATTTACAACGCACATAGTAAATCATTGAATTCTATAATAGCTCCTTGCCTGGCTCGACTGTACAATACATGCTAATTTACCCCACAACAGCAACGGAGTGGCAACCACACTAAACAGTAATACAACTAATCAGGGCAGTTTCTAGGCTAAAATGCACCCAAGGCGAAGGTGTAAAAATTGTGCCCCCCGTGCCCACAGTATAGGTTAGCGAGGTCTAGTTGCTCTCAGTATAGGTAGCCAAATATAGGTCCCCCCAGTATAGGTAGCCAGGCATAGGTGCCCGGCTATTGGTCCCCCCAGTATAGGTAGCCAGGCATAGGTGCCCCAGTATAGTTGCCCCAGTATAGGTAAGCCAGGTAGGTGCCTCCAGTATAGGTAGCCGGTATAGTTGCCCCCAGTATAGGTTAGATAGGCAGGTGCCCCCAGTACAGGTTAGCTAGGTGGGTGCCTCTAATATAGGGAGTCAGAATAGTTGCCCCCAGCATAGGTTAGATAGGTAGGTGCCCCCAGTATAGGTTAGTTAAGTAGGTGCCTCCAATATAAGTAGCCAGTATAGTTGCCACCAGTATAGGCTAGCTAGGTAGGTAGGTGCTCCCAATACAGGTTAGATAAGTAGGTGCCCCCAGTATAGATTAGATAGGTAGCTGCCCCCCAGTATAGGTTAGATTGGTAGCTGCCCCCTAGTAAAGGTTAGATTGGTAGCTGCCCCCCAGTATAGGTTAGATTGGTAGCTGCCCCCCAATATAGGTTAGATAGGTAGCTGCCCCCCAGTATAGGTTAGATAGGTAGCTGCCCCCCAGTATAGGTTAGATTAGGTAAGTGCCCCCCCAGTATAGGTTAGATTAGGTAGGTGCCCCCCAGTATAGGTTAGATTAGGTAGGTGCCCCCCCAGTATAGGTTAGATTAGGTAGCTGCCCCCCAGTATAGGTTAGATAGGTAGCTGCCCCCCAGAATAGGTTAGATAGGTAGCTGGCCCCCAGTATAGGTTAGATAGGTAGCTGGCCCCCAGTATAGGTTAGATAGGTAGCTGGCCCCCAGTATAGATTAGATTAGGTAGGTGCCCCCCCCCCCAGTATAGGTTAGATAGGTAGCTGCCCCCCAGTATAGGTTAGATAGGTAGCCGCCCCCCAGTATAGGTTAGATAGGTAGCTGCCCCCCAGTATAGGTTAGATTAGGTAGGTGCCCCCCCCCCCCCAGTATAGGTTAGATTAGGTAGGTGCCCCACAGTATAGGTTAGATAGGTATATAAACAGGAAAAATCTCGCTGCACCAAATGATGGGATATAATCAAAAAGACCTTTATTTATATTCCAACATCAGAGTTACAGATGAAAGCTCACGCGTATCGGAGCAACGGCTCCTTGATTATAGCTTACAACAAACATACATTGCACAGGCTATATTAGTGAAAAAGACACACCCAGGGGTGTCAAGTTAGTTCTTAAAGAGACATACAGTTTAAAATGGTATGAACCAATACAATACACCTTATATATAAAAAACACAGTAAGTGTCATATAAAAACACATATAAAAACAGCACCAATCATCACATGCTACCAATTATGTATAAGTAGGAGAGGGTAAGCAAGGGAAGGGAGACCTGGGGGGGGGGGGGGGGGGGGGGGAAGAAAAAGGGGGGGGCAGGAAAAAGCAATATACTGATAGATACATATACAATTTTATAATGTATAGAAACATGTATGTACATGTAAATTGTAATAGATAGAATCTGGATGGGGCCCTATCAAAAACCAGTATAGAATAACAATTTTTTTATTTGTTAGTATTATATATCGTACTCAGGTCTAATCTAGAGTTCAAACCTAAAGGTGAACGAGTCCCCAATTTCCATATCCAATATGCTTCCCTTTTTAGCAGAGTCCTGTATAAGTCCCCACCCCTCATAGAACTTGTAACCCTTTCTACACCCTGGAACTTAAACCCAGACATGTCTCCGGAGTGAACATGTAAAAAATGTTTAGAAACGCTAGAAATCTTGGTAATGTAAGAGTTGTCTCTGATGCACCTACCCGCTCCATTATATTGCTCAGAAATTCTTTGTCGCAAGGGACGGGTGGTGCAGCCAACATACTGAACTTCACAAACCAGATACAAAATTAAATAAACAACATTGCCCGTATGGCAATTAATGTATTGTCTCATATCATGGGTGGTACGTTTAGAATATGACGTGATTTCCCGTGTCTGATTGTGAACGCCACAGTACCTACAGGTATTGTACCTGCACCTGTAAGACCCTTTATACGTTAGCCAGGTTGGAGTTGGAGGTTAGATAGGTAGCTGCTCCTCAGTATAGGTTAGATTAGGTAGGTGCCCCCCAGTATAGGTTAGATTAGGTAGCTGCCCCCCAGTATAGGTTAGATTAGGTAGGTGCCCCCCAGTATAGGTTAGATTAGGTAGGTGCCCCCCAGTATAGGTTAGATTAGGTAGCTGCTCCTCAGTATAGGTTAGATTAGGTAGCTGCTCCTCAGTATAGGTTAGATTAGGTAGCTGTCCCCCAGTATAGGTTAGATTAGTTAGCTGTCCCCCAGTATAGGTTAGATTAGTTAGCTGTCCCCCAGTATAGGTTAGATTAGGTAGCTGTCCCCCAGTATAGGTTAGATTAGGTAGGTGCCCCCCAGTATAGGTTAGATTAGGTAGCTGTCCCCCAGTATAGGTTAGATTAGGTAGGTGCCCCCAGTATAGGTTAGCTTAGGTAGCTGCCCCCCAGTATAGGTTAGATTAGGTAGGTGCCCCCCAGTATAGGTTAGATTAGGTAGGTGCCCCCCAGTATAGGTTAGATAGGTAGCTGGCCCCCAGTATAGGTTAGATTGCTAGCTGCCCCCAATATAGGTTAGATAGGTAGCTGCCCCCCAGTATAGGTTAGATTAGGTAGCTGCCCCGCAGTGTGGTTAGATTAGGTAGCTGCCCCCCAATATAGGTTAGATAGGTAGCTGCCCCCCAGTATAGGTTAGATTAGGTAGCTGCCCCGCAGTGTGGTTAGATTAGGTAGCTGCCCCCCAGTATAGGTTAGATAGGTAGCTGGCCCCCAGTATAGGTTAGATTGCTAGCTGCCCCCAATATAGGTTAGATAGGTAGCTGGCCCCCAGTATAGGTTAGATTAGGTAGCTGCCCCGCAGTGTGGTTAGATTAGGTAGGTGCCCCCAGTATAGGTTAGATAGGTAGCTGCCCCCCAGTATAGTTAGGTACCCTCCTCCCCCCCCCCCCCATAATGGAGGAGGGAGTCAGCTGCGGGGAGGGCAGCCCGACCTCTCCCTCCCTTCCTCTCCGCGGGTTGCCCTCCGTGCTTCCCCCCTCCGAGTCTGACTGCAGAGTGAGCGCAGGGAAGCGCTGTATAAAGACAGCAACTCTCCTGCCTGCGTTCCAATCGCCGCTGGTCTTCTCCACTGCCCAGCCGCTGATACACACACTGCTTACTGCTAGACAGAAAGCAGGAGCTCCCCCGCTCCTTCAGCGCTCAGGGCGGCCGCACGGCCCTAGAAACGGGCCTGCAACTAATATAAACAATTGGTGTCACCACTCAGTTAGTAAAGCAGTATAATTCTGAACTTTATTACAAATTACTAATCAACCACAGACTCAACCAATTAAAAACTGTTAAAAATGTCAGCCTGCTTATGAAGCGCTCCCAATCGCTCATCCACACACAAAAGACAAAAACAAATAATATTTATATTGCGCTTTTCTCCTGGCGGTCTCAAAGGGCCAGAGCTGCAGCTAATAGGACATGCTCTATAGGCAGTAGCAGTGTTAGGGAGTCTTGCCCAAGGTCTCCTACTGAATAGGTGTTGGCTTGTAGAACAGGAAGAGCCGAGATTCAAAGCCAGGTCTCCTGTGTCAGAGGTGGAGCCCTTAACCACTACACTATCCAGCCACACAACATGCCCACTTGCACACTAACTCATTTTCGTATCTGACGTATTCAGAAAGGAGGGGAGGTATGTATAATAATGTGGGGAAGTGTTGTAGCATTGCCTTTATTAGCATGATGTATAGGGATTAGCATTAGCTTGATCTCACCACCTTGATGCTATCTTCATCTGCCCAGACATGCCAGGACATGCGGCTCTCACCCGCTCGGTTACTGGTCACGCACTGCCCTGGACTGGGGAGGTCTTTGGTGTACTGATGTGAGATTCCGGGGGGCCATCAAAATGTGCCACTCACAATCCCCATCGCTGCAGCAGCCAATGGGTTAGCTCACAGGCATATGGGACTGAGAACCCGCCAACCGCCCAACCCGCACATAGTAAATCAACCTCATATTTCCCCATGATCTATAATGCCATTTAAATTCCTTTCTTATGTCGCCCCCCGAGGAGATCTGATAAACCTTTGGCTGTTTATTATTTGCATAGACTTCCTTATTAAAGGCACATACACACATCCAACAAAGTCCACGACCAACTCAACGACCTGACCGACTACATGACCAAGCAACACAATTTGTATTTTCTGTGCACCAACCAACTGATCGACCAACTCTTTTGCACACTGCACATGCAAGCGGAATGATGGACTGTGCGACATGGCATTCAAAACAAGTACAAGTCATTCAAACGACTTGTACACATGCAGCCAACTATGCGATAACAGCCCAACAGTCATGTGAGTAGATCTGATAGTTGAATTGAGCAATCTGCCTGTTATCAGTTGGTCATCTAGTCATTTGCACGTGTACACACGCCTGATTGTCGTCCAACAGACCAAAGTCAGAGAACAATCAGGCAGTTTGGTTGAGCATGTGTCCAGGCCTTAAAGAGGAACTCCAGTGAAAATAATGTAGTAAAAAAAGTGCTTCATTTTTTACCATAATTATGTATAAATGATTTAGTCGGTGTTTGCTCATTGTAAAATCTTTCCTCTCCCTGATTTACATTCTGACATTTATTACATGGTGACATTTTTACTGTGGGCAGGTTATGTAGCTGCTCCTAGCTGTTTTGGCTGTTAGAGACAGCTGTAAACAGCTAATTCCTGTCTGTGAACATTGTTACATTGTGGCAGTTTGCCCAGAGTACCTCGGTCCCAGAGCTTCTTGTGGGAGGGGTTTCAGCACAAAATCAGTCATACTGCGCCCCCTGATGGTCTGTTTGTGAAAAGCATTATATTTATCATGTAAAAGGGGGTATCAGCTACTGATTGGGATAAAGTTCAATTCTAGGTTGGAGTTTCTCTTTAACAGCAGCCAGTGTGTACACTGTACAAAGCAGAGAATCAGTTGGATTCAGTGCTGGGGCTACCTCATTGTGCAAACCAACAGCATTGGACCTCCCACACTGCAAGGGAGCATGTGCCCGGATAACAGATTTATGTAGGTGCTTCTTTAGGTGGGGGAAGGGGCTTGCAAGAACATGAAGGGGTAACGGTATTTTACATTAGCAGAACTCATGTTGGGTTGCTTGTAGCTAGGTTATGGAGAGGGGAATGGTATATTGCAGAAGAACCTCCATTATCCAGCACCAATGGGGATTGGCTAATGCAGGATAAATGTACTGTATTTTTTGGACTATTAGACTCACTTTTTCTCCCCCAAAAGTGGTGGAAAAATCACTGCATCTTATAGTCCAAATGCAGGAAGTTCCTGACTTGTGAGCACCTGCCAATACGAACCTCCTACCCGCCGCAATGCCGGGGACTCCCTGCACTGTGCCTATGCAGAGAAGGACATGGGGACAAACGGAGGACACAAGGGGGCACAAAGGGGCATAGAGGAGGACACAAGTGGGACAGAGGAGGACATGGGAAGACACAAGAGGTACAAAGGGGCATGAGGTACAGTATTCTATGTTGGGGTGTATAGCTAGGTTATGGGGGCAGGCAGAGATGGATTAAGATATAATGAGGCCCTAGGGAAAGTAATAGATTGGTGGGGCCCATGTGGCTGAAGTGAAGAGAGGTCAAAGAAGGTGGCTGGTGGGCCCCTCGACACCCACTAGGCCCCAAGCACCTGCCTAGGTTGCCTGGGGGATGATCTTGCTCTGGAGGCAGGTTTTGGAGCCAGACCCTGTAGGTCTGCAGCTGTGAGGCAGCAACAAACAGACAAGAGACATTAGCAGATTTATGGAAGCGACAGTTTGAGTTAGCAACAGTAGTTCACACATGACAACAGAAAGGGCGAACATGCGTCGGAAGCTGTCTGTTAAAGAGACTCTGTAATAAAATTTTCAGCCTTTTTTCTACTATCCTACAAGTTCCTATATGTATTCTAAAGTGCTCTGGCTTACTGCAGCCTTTTTTAGTTGCTCTATTGCTGTAATAAATCAAATTTACTCTCCTTTGTCAGGCTTGTCGGTCCAAAGAGGAAGTGGCTGTATTGTTTACAGACAGGAGGAGGTTACACTGATAGCCCTGCTCTGAGTCTCTTTGAGTCTTTCACACACTGAAAACTGTGAAAAGCAGAGCTCACACATTCCCTGCTCTCAGTAACTCAGTATCATCTACTGATAAAAGCTGATAATTGTGAGAAGCATAGCATAGACTATTGCAGAATGCAGACACGGACCTGCTATCAGTAATCACTATTAAAGATTGCAGCATTCTTTACAAGGTAAAACTTCTTCTAAACTATGAAATAAACTCTAAAGGCTGAATTTATTGTTCAATAATATAACCTTTCATGGAAACTGTAATGCAGTTTACAGGAACATGCAGTATTATGATGAACTTCCTGTTTGGCAGCCATATTTTGTGTTTACAAAAACAGTTTATAAAACTGTTTTTTTTTGGGCCAGGATTCTGGTGGGGAGCAACGAAAATGTGACAGGAAATTAAAACCTACTGACTGCTATGTTTAATCATATGAGGTATTTAGGTTACAGATTCTCTTGAAAGAGACTCTGTGACAACAAAAACCTCCCCTGGGGGGTACTCACCTCGGGTGGGGGAAGCCTCCGGATCCTAATGAGGCTTCCCACGCCGTCCTCTGTCCCACGGGGGTCTCGCCGCAGCCCTCCGAACAGCCGGCGACTGTGCCGACTGTCAGTTCAATATTTACCTTTGCTGGCTCCAGCGGGGGCGCTGTGGCGACTTTCGGCACGGAAATAGACAGAAATACCCGATCTCCGTCGGGTCCGCTCTACTGCGCAGGCGCCGGAAACTTGCGCCTGCGCAGTAGAGCAGACCCGACGGCGATCGGGTATTTCCGCCTACTTCGGCGCCGAGAGGCATCAGAGCGCCTGCGCAGGAGCCAGGAAGGTAAATATTGCGTCACGGCTGTATGGAGGGCTACAGCGAGACCCCCGAGGGACGCAGGACGGCGTGGGAAGCCTCATTAGGATCCTGAGGCTTCCCCCACCCGAGGTGAGTACCCCCCAGGGGCCGTTTTGTCGTTACAGTTCCTCTTTAAGTCGACTCTACACCGGATGCTTCATAGACTTCAGTTGGTAGCAACTCTACTCTCTGTACAAGGCTCCGTACACACATGAGGACAACAACAGAATTCGTAATGGTTCGCACGATAGATCCCGCGAGCGATTCACCAGTTCGATCGCTCGGACAAGGCTTTGTCTGCAGACTGTTTGTCCCTTGCCGTGTCCACTCGAACGAACTGTCGCACGACACGTGTCTGTACAGACATTTGTACGGGTGCTTTAAAAGTGTTAAGTAGTTTATGCAGCAGACCGCCACAGCAAGCACGCATTGCTGTTGTTTGTTCACGTAACTCATTTGTAAGGTATTTATTAGTACCACTCCATGGAAGAACTAATACTGTATAAATTATTAACAACAATTATTATGAATCGTTATTATGCTTAGCTTGGAATAAAGAATGAAAATCAGATATGTCACTGACAAACAACACTGAAAACATAAACTTTTGCTGTATAAAGAGACAAATGAGAGAAGTACTCGGTGTGAGGGGCTGACACATGGCTTCAGTAGAAGTGGCCCCAGAGGACGCAGTCCACACTACATTCTGCAATAAAAGTTCAGCTCTGAGGTTCCTTTGCAGGAACCGGCTCTGTGGAACATTCCTCGAGGCTGATTTTATCTTTGTGTTCCAGGGTTCAGTCAGATCAAAATCACCACAGTTTATTAAGTCTAATAATATAACACATAGCCCTGGCCGCCTCGTAACACTTAGCTTCTATTGTGTGTGTATCTGCTTTGACCATCATTCCCTGTTGATAAATGCCTTGTTATACACTGATTTGCCAAGTAAGGCCAGGCTTAACTCCAGGTGTGCCAAGACAGTGCTCCCGAAATGCTTTCCAGATGAATTCTACAATAACAAAACCTACTAGATGACATTTCCACTTCCACAGGCTCCGGGCTTAATATTCCTCAGCCAGTCAATTTGTTTTGGGGCTGGTTTTGATAAATGTGGCTTGCCGTAGCTCAGATGTTGGGCTTCACCACGTGTAACAATGTGCGGTTATGGTTACAACGCTGCGAATACAAATACTTCACACCTGAGAAGCGAAGGGGGACTGTGTGAAATTGGCTTGAAAGCTTTACGTCTTCTCTTTTTAATATCTAAGTAATTGCGTCGCCAGATGTATTGTTCGTTTAGGTCTGGCTTATGGGAACAAATGTTTTTTTTTCTCTCTTTTTTGTTACTCTTTATTTTTTTAAATAAAGTGTTGCAAACAATGTTTTTTTATTGCAAAGCCTTTGGGTACCAATTATATATTTTGTGTTGGTGTTTATAGCTGACGCATATGGAAAGCACTCTTAGTCACCTGTGCACAGGTTTTCCAGAAGAATAGGCATCTGCAACTCAAGGAACCATCAATAAAGATTGAGTTGATTAGATTGTGTGAAAAAAAAAAAAGTATTGAGGAATAAAAATTCTGATGTAAATGGTTTGCTTCTCTTTTAACAAACTTTACTATAAAGATGCCTGTAAAGCAAAGATTGAAAAGTGTATTTAATGGGATGAAGATTAATGTAGCTATCTAACTGACTGAAATTCCTAACCTATATAACACTGTTTATTAATCTCTAAGCTGATAAAAAGGCAACAGAGTTGAAAAGGAATGACAGCAACCCCCCTCCTTCCCCAAGGAATTCAAAGGCAGGACTAGAGAGTAAACATGTGTAAAATAAACATTGCAGGAGAAGACAGAGACAACAGTGAGTAAAGTATAGAGCCTGGGCCTGATACACAATGAACACAAATGTTTTAACAGAAGAGCTAGACAAATAAAATGTGTGAGTTTAATGTACAATAGAACTGTATACATCAAAGCTATAATGGATGAAAATGGATAAATAGCGCATTTTTTGCCTTATTTTCCCTTTAAAATGCATAGAAAATAAGGTAATTACAATAAAAAATATCAGCCACAAAAAGCTTAATTTGTCCTGAAAAAAACAAACCAATATATAAATCATTTAGGCGTGATAATGTTATTGCCAAAGTATTCAGAGCTGTGCTGAACTGTGAAAACAACTTCAGTAGTGAAGTAATTTTAAAGTATTTAAAAAGTTACTGAAAAGTTAGTGAACTAAAGTTTGTGCTACTTAGAGAATGCACACAACCCTATCCAGAGCAGGGACAAGGTCCTTCAGCACCCAAGGCTGAGACACCAAAGTGCGCCCCTCCATCCCTCCCCCCCAGCCATCACATACTGATTGCTACTAGACTAAGAGGCGCCCCAGGGCCCCCAACCTCCCTAATACCTTAATCTCTAGTTATCTGACTTGCAGTCACTGCCATGTATCCCCTTTTCCTATTTCTTTCTGCTTCAAACACAATTGGGAATGACAACTGAATTAATTGTGCGCCCCCTCCTACACTGCGCCCTGAGGCTGGAGCCTCTCCAGCCTCTGCCTCGGCCCGTCCCTGACCCTATCACACTAATCATTATCCAGGGCAGCCTGGTTTTATTCCAAATTTTAAAAAAAATTCTCTCTGAGGGTGCAAAGTTACCAGTTATATAATTTCCAACACACAGAGCATTTTTTAAAGAATAAATATAGGGTGTCCAGGATTTATTTATTAAAGATTGGTTCTTGCTTTTTTTGCCTTAGTAACTCAACCCGTTTGTGAATAATTCAGCCAGGAAGTGATTAGGCCTATAAAGAATTCCAAACATGTTTTTTTTAAATCTCTAGACTGGTGGGGATTCCCAAAGCAGAACCCTAGCTATAGTTACAGGGAGGAGAGCTTTCCATATCTATATGTTCCCAGAACACTTAGAAGGTGATACCTCTTCTTTACGCAAGACAGAAAAATGTAAAGTTCTCACAGCACAGATTACTGGGAACATGTTGACCTTCTATTGATAAATCACATTCTATGGTTCACTTTCATAACTGATGTTGTACTTGACGTTGACCAGTAATGCAAAATGCCCAGTGCAGGACTGTAACAATCATTTGCAGTATGATGTCATACATCTCATTATCAGATATCTGAGCCATGTGTTTTTGGTCTCTACAGTTCTGGAACTAAACTGTGAGATCTACACTAGATGGAGGTGATTGATCCAGCAGGCTGGGTAGAGCAGTGTTTCTGTTCATTATTGGTTCATAAGTAGCCGGGTGGAGTGCGAGAGGGGAATGCAGGCCAGTGAAAGTCTGCTTACAGCATAGGAGGAGGATAAGGAGGCAAGCCGATGACAGCCCGGTGCTTACCAAAATTGGATGAAGAACCCAGCTAAAACAGCCTGGGGCGAACACTGCTCTGATCGGGCCAGATTTACCATAAGACGCTGTAGGCATGTGCCTACAGGCGCCTGATGATGGAAGGGTGGCTCACTCACCTTTCCGAGCACCTTCTTCCCTATGCAGAGTCCTGAGCAGAGTGTAAATGTCAGGGGAAATGTCAGGGGAAACTTAATACTGAGGGTACCTATGGCTATCTAATGCTAAAGGACACCTGTAGCCTCCTATGATGGGCACGGTAACTGAGGGAGAAGTGACAGCTGGGCCAGGCAGCACACTTGCAGTGCACTTTTGTGGGTGTTTGTAGGTTCACGGAGGACAAACTCTAAGGAGCCAGGACATCTATGCCTATAGGCTTCTATGAGGTAAATCCGGGCCTGGCACTGACTAAATCATTTATAAGTGTATATTGTAAAATATAAGCAATTTTATTCCTTATGTTATTTTCACTACAGCTCACTACATTGTTTGGCATCTGTAGCACGTTTTGTTTGGAGCGAGGTTACTTTCCGAGAAGAGCGGTTTGGGTAGATCTAAATCTGGTTCACAGCTGTCACATCGCAAAGACTTGCATAAATTGTGACTTCTCAGTAGCTCACATTTGTTTTTTGTCTTCTGTTTTTCAGAGTGTCTCCGCTGCAGAAATCTGAAATTGTAGACATGGTCAAGAAACATGTCAATGCCATCACCCTGGCCATCGGAGACGGTGCCAATGATGTCGGAATGATCCAGACCGCACATGTCGGAGTGGGGATCAGCGGGAACGAGGGCATGCAAGCAACCAATAACTCCGATTACGCTATAGCTCAGGTCAGAGGCCCCGCAGAGCAGCTGTTGTAGACTGCTGACAGAGGTATCAGCTAGAGGTATCAAGAGACCGCCCCTGAATCTAGCAACTTTATGGGGGGAAGATATCTTCTCTGCCACCACCAAGCCCAGTGCTAGCACCTCGGATGCCCTAGTGTACTTTACAGCATCCAATCTGCCTGCACAGAAATATTTTATAAAGTATTGCATTTCCTATCAGCAAATGTGGGGCTTGCAGCAGTAGGGGAGAGGCGCCACTCCGCACACTTGTGTCTAAACATCCCCTCTGAATATGATATATATCTCTCAGCCTGCTGCCAAGAACGATTTATAGGTCCATAAGTTCATAGACTGCAAAGTGAGGATTTCTTCTGTACAGATTTATATCACATCTGTGATAATGCAGCCCGGTTGGGTGGACTTTACATGTAGAAACTTGGACAGTGGAAAATTTCAGCTTAAATTTGCTAAGTCTTCCAACCCTGACCCCCAACTTCCCTGAAAAAAAAGCTAAAATACCTAATGTCCATATATACATTTTGTACTTATGTAGAGGACAACAGTTGTGGAAAAAATTGTAAAATTTAAAATACATACAAATAAATGTGCAGTTGTCCAAGAGTAAAATGCACTATAAATGTATTGTTTCCTATGTTGCTGAAAGATCTGATTTGGATTTTGGACTCCTCACAGGAATTCTCAAGTATTTCTTAATATGCAAAAGCACTTACTGAACGACAGTCGCGCAGTCCAGCTGCCTGAATAGTGTGCAAGGGAGTAGGGAGGCTGTCAGGCATTTTTTTGTATAGATCCTTCTTAGGGATTGCTTTTGTAAAGAATAAAGGAAATACTGAGAACCCCCTATATGGAGATGGACTGGTCCAAAAGCAGATCTGTCAGTATTTGATCGTGCATTTTATTCTAGGAGAAATGCACATTTTATGCATATGTATTATTTGCAATAGTGGTCCCTTTTCCTATAATTAACAAAAAATAAATAAATCTTATTTTTTTTAAATGCAGTTCTTTGGCCAGTTAGTATGTCTTTGAAATAGTTTTATGATCTATGTTCGCCTTTATGATCATAGAAGGTTCCATATTAAGGGATATACAGTATAAATAGATGTGCAGATATGCAATATTCAGGAAGAGATCCTTAAAATGAGATATTCCCAGGACCAGGGCCTGGCCGAGGCAGAGGCAAGAGAGGCTCCAGCCAGGGGCGTAGCAATAGGGGTTGCAGAGGTAGCGACCGCATCAGGGCCCTTGGGCCAGAGGGGCCCTGAAGGGCCCTCCCTCAACTACAGTATTAACTCTCTATTGATCCTGTGCTCATAATAATTACTTCTATAGATACTTTGAATAGTG